>NC_039518.1:7868293-7998045 GCF_003672135.1 Ooceraea biroi | reverse complement strand
CAAAGAACCGAAAACGAATGGTTAATCTGATGGTGCAGGTCTGGCGAATATGGTGGATGTGGTAACACATCCCTCCAAGCTGCTACAATTTTTCACGATGCTGACCAAACTTCTTACGTGGTCTGGCGTTAACAATTTTGACACTCGCCGCAAGTTTTAAGCATCTTTCGCCATTATACATCACATAACTTTCTTTGAGCTTGCACAGCGTTTTCTCCTTGTCGGAAGTAATAAAACAAAATATGAGGAAAATGTTCTTTTGATTTTTCCTTTTGAAATGACGGCAAACAAACAATTTGTTAACTGAAATCCGTTACTTTCCTTTTTTCTAAAACAAGGCTTGAACTGGGTGAGTTGTTAACCTACATAATGAATTTGCGGTTTTAAGTATGAGTTAGTTACATTTCTAGAACATGTATGTCCCATCTATTGGAAAAAAAACGCAATTACTTTGGCCAACCAATAGAATATCCGGTTAAGACGAGGATTCGCTTGGCGAAAGAAAGAGTCGTCGAGTGCAACTGAATGAGGGTGGTAAGATACCGTTTTATGGGTGAGGATGGCTTAGCGAGGGGGAAAAGGGAAAGAAAGAGAACGAACGAGGTTAAATGAGCAAGGTGGCGCGCTGTCAACGCTTGAGCAATTTTAAATGTAAATGTAAATTAAAGTATTGGGCCGCGTTGCTGCTGTCTGGGTCGGAGACGAGCGACAAAGCCTGCCTGCCTGCCCTGCCTCTAACGATGCCATTCTGCATATTAAGTGGCTGCGCGACCCAATAACATCTCCGCCATACGAGTTTCAACGTACTTACCGCTCTCCCCAACCGTGCCGTCATGCCGGACGCCGACGCCGGCTTATGCGCTCCTGCGACGGATTCTTGCATCGTTCCGGCAGCAAAACAAGAATCTGCAGGAACGCGTGTCGCGACGACGATGGTTGTGACACGGGGCAAATATTTCGAGAGAGCGTTTGCTAACTATCGGGTTCAAGAGAACGAGATCGCGGCATGGCGTCGCAATTGGAGACTTTCTTCGCGATGCTGTGCAATCGGCGCTCTTGAGGTTAATGATAACGCCGTTTTTTCGTCTTCTTTTCCTTCGAAGGATCGGATGATCGTCATGGGTGGGATGCGGAGAATAAGGGCGATGCGCGCGGAAATCGACTCGCCAGTGAGTGTATCGTGCAGCGAATATCGTTTTCTTCTTGTTGC
Source organism: Ooceraea biroi (assembly GCF_003672135.1). Classification (NCBI taxonomy): domain Eukaryota; kingdom Metazoa; phylum Arthropoda; class Insecta; order Hymenoptera; family Formicidae; genus Ooceraea; species Ooceraea biroi. Next base: position 7,996,835 of record NC_039518.1, on the reverse strand, counting down.
GCGCGCTAAGTGTGGCAGTACGATGCGGCGCGATATTTTTCAATATGAGCGATGTTTGTTTGCTGCTCAGACGTCAAAATACGTGAAAAAAAATATAGCGGTATAAAATGCACCAAGGATGTCATCGTCAGGTAGACAAAACAACTTATAATAATTCGTGCGGTCGGTCGCACGGGAAAATTTCAGTGTTTCATTATTATGGCAATTCGCTGATTGAGGTGCGCGCCGAAAGGAAAACGGCTTGTTTTCAGCGAGCCGGGTCTCGATTAACTCGATTAACTCGAGCGGAAATAGCTCGCGAAATTTCGAATCTCTTACCGCGGTGCCTAGCCGGTTCCTCATTAAAAATAAGGCTTGAATTAATTAACATCGGAACGGGCAAACGGGAGGGGGAGGAGGGAACACGCTCCACGGCTCGTACTATGGGGGTGGGTTTATCTCTAATCCCACGGGTGACTTTCACCGGCAAGGTCGAAAAAAGAAAGAACGGAGGAGGAGGAAGGAAGGAATCCCAGCATCTTGCGACGTCGCGCGGGTGAGTTTTGGGTCGCTCACGCAAAATACAACTTCGACGAACGATCCTCTCGCGCGCCAGTGGGGGTGTCTTGTGTGTAACGCGCACCGGGATACGCGTACGAACATAGGCGAGTGATGCGAGCGGGAGCAGAGCCGAGGAAAGAGCAAAAGAAGCGAAGCCAACGGGCCGAGGGTGACGAGGGGCAAAAATAGTCTATGCGTGGGTTAAGGGGCGGACCACGCGCAGCAAAAGGGTCTCTTGCGGTACTTTGGGGTTTATTGAAATATAACATGCGTGGTGCGGTCACCCCGGCAAACAGTTTTACACTTACCCGCTTCGCCCGCGTTTCGCGAACCCACGAGTAGTGCGCCACTAAACCTGCTCTCGCCGACAGCCCGAAGTGGTCGCTTATGGTTATTGCACGACACACGCCGGCTTACGAGCATTTTTTGTTTCGTGCATTTAGACAGTCTTTTCGTTCTTTTTCTTTTTTTTCTTCCTCACTACGACGCCCGGCTCGCACCGCCCGATGGCGAGGGAGAGCGCGAAGTTTAAGCGGCCTCCCCTAGGCGATTTGCAGAGAGCGCAGCCGGAGCTGGCTCCTCTCCGGCTGTTTATCGAACTGCCTCGGCTGCCACGGTCCGGACTTTCTACGGTCCTCTTAGCCGTCTCCTCGGTCCGTGCCTGAAAAGGTTTATTCAGGGAAGGACACGCGCGGAGGATACTGTTCCTCGCTCACGGGGGTGGTGCTGCGAGTCTGCTTCGGTAGATCCCAGAAATAATAAGCCCCACACGCCGCGTTGCTCGATTCGCGTTGCGCCTAGTAATTATTTCCCTGTGCGGGGGTGGTTTCGAGACAAATAGGGGATGCCACGGTTCCGAGGGATAAGACGGATAACGCCGGGCAGGTATTCACGTCTTTAATCGAACAGCTTATTCAAATGCTGCGTTAAATGCCACATTTATGAGAAAGAAATTTGATCACGTGTTACAGATTTCCACAAAGTTCTCCCGTTTAACGCGTGATTCATTTTCACATTTATTATTGTAATATTTATTATAATATTTTAATTTTATTATAATATTATATCAGGGTTGTCGCCGGGGATTTAACCGACAAACTGCGGGACATGTTCTACTAGTAGAAAATAAGAAAAAATTCTTATATCGAGTTTGCTTAGAAATGCTTTATTACAAAGTTATAAACCAATATTGAAAAAGAAATATGAGATAAGTAACAACGGATTTTTTCGCAAAAATTAAAATTATCTACGCAACTTGATTTTGTGAGCAATTTTCAAAATGTTGTCCTTGCACTCGATACAAGGCTAGAACATTTCGACGTTAGTAGCAGAATTTGTTACAGTAACGAACATTCCTGAAATTTTGTTGCATCTCAGTAACTGAATTAGTAATTCGTTTGCTTTAAATCTTCAAGCGAGAATACTTCTGTACTGTAAACTTTATTTTTTAAAGTTGCCCCATAAATAAAAATCAAGAGGCGTTAATCGGGCTATCTTGGAGGCGCAGAAAACCGTCCTCCTCGACCAAATCAAAACGCCTTGAATGGTAAAACCTTACTGCTGATGAGGATATCAAATCGTTTGTTGGAATTGTTTTTTGCTGAAAAAGATAAGAACTTTTTGAGCGCGGAATCATGAAGTTGCCTGAAAAATGGCAAAGATAATCAAACAAAATGGACAATATATTGTTTAATAAAGTTTTTGTTTCCCATGAAATTCGCCTTTTATTTATATAAAAAAACGCAATTACTTTTTGGCCAACCCAATATATGGCGAAGATGCTTTAAAACTGCGGCAGTGTCAAAATTGGTTTACTAAATTTCGATCTGCAGATTTTAATGTGAAAGATGCACCACGCTCAGGAAGGCCAATCGAAATTGATGATGACAAAATAAAGGCACTGATCGATTCCAATCGGCGTTTAACGACACGAGAGATTGCTGAGAATCTTAACATATCGAAATCGAGTGTTGAAAACCATTTAAAACGACTTGGATACATTAGTAAGCTCGATATTTGGGTACCACATGAGCTCAAAGAAATTCATCTCACTAAGCGTATTGACATCTGCGATTCTCTTTTGAAACGTGAGGAAAATGATCGATTTTTGAAACGTATGAAAGGCGACGAAAAATGGATCGTCTACAACAACGTCAAACGAAAAAGATCGTGATGAACCTGCTGAAAGCACTTGAAAAGCAGATATTCACCAAAGAAAGATTATGCTGTCAGTCTGGTGGGACTTTAAAGGTATTGTGTATTTTGAGCTGCTTGCAAGGAATCAAACCATTAATTCAGACGTATACTGTCGTCAACTGGATAAATTAAATGATGCCATCAAACAGAAACGTCGAGAATTGGTGAATCGCAAAGGTGTTGTGTTTCACCATGATAACGCTAGACCACGTACAAGTTTGGTCACTCGTGAAAAATTGTTGCAGCTTGGATGGGATGTGTTACCATCACATCCACCATATTCGCCAGACCTGGCACCATCAGATTACCATTCGTTTCGTTCTTTGCAAAACGCCTTGAATGGTAAAACCTTTACTGCTGATGAGGATATCAAATCGTTGTTGGAATTGTTTTTTGCTGAAAAAGATAAGAACTTTTTTGAGCGCGGAATCATGAAGTTGCCTGAAAAATGGCAAAAGATAATCAAACAAAATGGACAATATATTGTTTAATAAAGTTTTTGTTTCCCATGAAAAATTCGCCTTTTATTTATATAAAAAAAACGCAATTACTTTTTGGCCAACCCAATATATGGCGAAGATGCTTTAAAACTGCGGCAGTGTCAAAATTGGTTTACTAAATTTCGATCTGCAGATTTTAATGTGAAAGATGCACCACGCTCAGGAAGGCCAATCGAAATTGATGATGACAAAATAAAGGCACTGATCGATTCCAATCGGCGTTTAACGACCCGAGAGATTGCTGAGAATCTTAACATATCGAAAGCGAGTGTTGAAGACCATTTAAAACGACTTGGATACATTAGTAAGCTCGATATTTCGGTACCACATGAGCTCAAAGAAATTCATCTCACTGAGCGTATTGACATCTGCGATTCTCTTTTGAAACGTGAGAAAAATGATCGATTTTTGAAACGTATAACAGGCGACGAAAAATGGATCGTCTACAACAACGTCAAACGAAAAAGATCGTGGAGCAAGCGTGATGAACCTGCTGAAAGCACTTGAAAAGCAGATATTCACCAAAGAAAGATTATGCTGTCAGTCTGGTGGGACTTTAAAGGTATTGTGTATTTTGAGCTGCTTGCAAGGAATCAAACCATTAATTCAGACGTATACTGTCGTCAACTGGATAAATTAAATGATGCCATCAAACAGAAACGTCGAGAATTGGTGAATCGCAAAGGTGTTGCGTTTCGCCATGATAACGCTAAACCACGTACAAGTTTGGTCACTCGTGAAAAATTGTTGCAGCTTGGATGGGATGTGTTACCACATCCACCATATTCGCCAGACCTGGCACCATCAGATTACCATTCGTTTCGTTCTTTGCAAAACGCCTTGAATGGTAAAACCTTGACTGCTGACGAGGATATGAAATCGTTGTTGGAATTGTTTTTTGCTGAAAAAGATAAGAACTTTTTTGAGTGCGGAATCATGAAGTTGCCGGAAAAATGGCAAAAGATAATCAAACAAAATGGACAATATATTGTTTAATAAAGATTTTGTTTCCCATGAAAAATTCGCCTTTTATTTATATAAAAGAAAACGCAATTACTTTTTGGCCAACCCAATATATGGCGAAGATGCTTTAAAACTGCGGCAGTGTCAAAATTGGTTACTAAATTTCGATCTGCAGATTTTAATGTGAAAGATGCACCACGCTCAGGAAGGCCAATCGAAATTGATGATGACAAAATAAAGGCACTGATCGATTTCAATCGGCGTTTAACGACCCGAGAGATTGCTGAGAATCTTAACATATCGAAAGCGAGTGTTGAAGACCATTTAAAACGACTTGGATACATTAGTAAGCTCGATATTTCGGTACCACATGAGCTCAAAGAAATTCATCTCACTGAGCGTATTGACATCTGCGATTCTCTTTTGAAACGTGAGAAAATGATCATTTTGAAACGTATGATAACAGGCGACGAAAAATGGATCGTCTACACAACGTCAAACGAAAAAGATCGTGATGAACCTGCTGAAAGCACTTGAAAAGCAGATATTCACCAAAGAAAGATTATGCTGTCAGTCTGGTGGGACTTTAAAGGTATTGTGTATTTTGAGCTGCTTGCAAGGAATCAAACCATTAATTCAGACGTATACTGTCGTCAACTGGATAAATTAAATGATGCCATCAAACAGAAACGTCGAGAATTGGTGAATCGCAAAGGTGTTGCGTTTCACCATGATAACGCTAGACCACGTACAAGTTTGGTCACTCGTGAAAAATTGTTGCAGCTTGGATGGGATGTGTTACCACATCCACCATATTCGCCAGACCTGGCACCATCAGATTACCATTCGTTTCGTTCTTTGCAAAACGCCTTGAATGGTAAAACCTTGACTGCTGATGAGGATATGAAATCGTTGTTGGAATTGTTTTTTGCTGAAAAAGATAAGAACTTTTTTGAGCGCGGAATCATGAAGTTGCCTGAAAAATGGCAAAAGATAATCAAACAAAATGGACAATATATTGTTTAATAAAGTTTTTGTTTCCCATGAAAAATTCGCCTTTTATTTATATAAAAAAAACGCAATTACTTTTTGGCCAACCCAATAGATAATTGTCTAGTATATTATACTAATAAGTACATTTCATGTAACAAGGGTAGCTTATCCATATCGAGAATGCATCAGATAACTCCAGTCGAGTATATTCCGATAATATTAATACGCTTCTCTGCTTTGTGCAGACCGCGAGAGGATTTCCTCTGTACAAGGAGAAACGTACATCCTCCTCTGAAATTATAAAATTTCAAGGATAATATCGTCGAGAACAGCTACGGGGTTTCCATTCCCCGTTGCTCCACGGCGCTCTCGAGTTTCGTCTCCCCGGGGAAGCGTAATCTCCGGCTGTTCTCGGCGGCGGTAATCTTCCGAATCGTGCATCGAGAGCGGCAAAGGCTGGGCAGCACGCGTGAACAAGCGGGCGGAAGCATCAGCTCGGATCAGTGCCTAGGGGTGGTACCCATCTCCCGTCGCGAGCCTCCCTTGGTGTATCGACAGGGCGCATCAACCGTGCGTTGTCATTTCGATGACGCCCGGGTAGTCGACATCTTCCACCCCCGTTTTACCGCTTCGCAGCCCTCGCTTCGCAGCCCTCGCTTCGCATCGTGCAGCTGTTTGCTACAAACAGAGAGCCACGTCCGGGAGAGCTTTGGCAGTCGTGCTTTTTGCGCGGCGCCGAGGATTTACCCGCGTCACGCGTTACGAAACGCGATATCGCGGATACACACGCCCCATAATACCATCGGATCCACTCGATGCCTATTGGCGATGGTTGTTTGCGACGCCGCCGGTTGCCGTCTAATGACCGTGAAGATCCCGCTAATTTGCGCGACGATCCAGCTTTATTGGCGTGCGGACATCTTCTCGATTTCTATTTCTCACGAAAAGCCTCGCCGTGCGAAGGTTTACTGCTTTTTTAAGACCAAAAGTCTCTTTTGATGTAGAGTCGTTTAGCTTTACTCGTGCAGCTCCCGAGATTGCTGGATTTAAGGCTACCGGTTCGAGAGTCATTTATTGGTGTCAGAGGAGACTCATCAAACTCGAAATGAATTCGCTTTGTTTAATTCCGTGCGTCGATTATTCCGCTCGCGCAATGAATCAAATTAAGATGCAAATCCAACTGATTAGATGCACATGTATAATAATTCATATATTCCTGTATGTACCCCCAAATGCATTTTTCCGTAACGCAAGGAGGAAACAAGCGCAAGGCGTTTCGGGATCTCAATCTGCCGCGAGGTGCAGCGAGAATTCCAGAGCTCAATCTCAAGTTCGACATTGCCGATCGTCGGGGCGGGTAACATCCCGGAAGTCGGCGAATGTTCGGCGAATTGGCTCGCGGAGGAAATCGCGATGTTCGGCGGTGGGTACGAAGTGCTTGCCCTTCCGCAGGAAACGATTTCACTCAGACCATAGAGGGAAGTTCAACACGGAACGATGCACTCGATGCCGTCGCCTCTTTCCACCCTGCACCCCTTTCCATCGTACTCCTCCGACCCCGACCACCCTCGCGCGTCGCGTGGCATCCCACGTTCTCTTGTGCGCGGTTCTGTTTCCACTTCTGGTCTCAGTTCTGCTTTGCCGCCCGTTCTGGGGATGTTTGAACCGGCGGCGCGGCGGGTGAGAAAAGAGGGTGTGCGCCGCATGCCCGAGGGGTTGACGGGATTGCGAACACACCGCAACATGGTTGAGATCGCCAATTGCCTCAAAGCAACGTGGTTCTCTAGCCTTTCGACCGGTACCAATCCACCAGGGCGACGTGTATTGCACGACGGCATCATTGGTCAGTTCCTTGGACGCTTTCCGGATCCATCGTTTCGCGAACAGCCCAAGCACATTAACGTCACCGCTCGGATCGCTTTGTCGCCCCCGATTTTCCCTTTTACGATCTCCCGTGATTGCTGTTAAGTGGCGCAATATGGATTAAGGACGCGCGCAATGCGAAATCGATAGTTCTACGATTTTTGTCATGTTTCTGAAACACGCATATTGAGAAAGACTGTATTAGGGGTGTGATTTAGTTTTGAGGGTTTTTTTGCTCAAAAACGCATGTATTTAAATATGATAATGACTGAATACCTTAATCAAAATATTTTCCTTCCTTTTCTATAACTTTTTCCCATCTCTCTGGCAAGAGATGACGATAAAATGACTCTTCTTTTCAGTTGATCCATTCGTCGACGAATTTTCGCACTTCTTCCAAATTATCAAAGTGTGTATCCTCTAAAGCGTGTTGCATCCACCGGAACAAATAATAATCGCATGGAGAATACGCGGGGTGCGGTAAGACTTGCCATTCGAGCTCTAATAGTGTTTGTTTCACTGATGACGCAACGTCAGGTCGAGCGTTGTCACGAAGAAGAATCATTTTCCGTCGTTTACTCGCAATTGGTGGTCGTTTTTGGTCCAATGCTTCCTTCAACTTGTACAACTGGTGTCAATAACGACCAGCCTTGGCAGTCTCATGCGGATTTAACAGCTCATGGTACACTATCCCACCAAATACAGAGCATTACTTTTGAACCGTGAATATTGCGTCTCGGAGTGGATGTTAATGATCCACCCATGATTTTCTGCGTTTGGGATTATCAAAATAGATCCACTTTTCATCCCCAGTAACAATCCGAGACAAAAGACTCTTCTTTTTTTACCTGGCGATCAACGAAATGCAAATGTTCAAATGGCACTTTCCGATAATTGATATCGAACCCATTTCCCTTCTTTCTGAATTTTTCCCATTTCATGCAAATGTTTGGCAACTGTTGTACGATCAACATTTAATGCTCTGGCAAGAGATGGCTTCCACCACGATAAAATGACTCTTCTTTTCAGTTGATCCATTCGTCGACGAATTTTCGCACTTCCAAATTATCAAAGTGTGTATCCTCTAAAGCGTGTTGCATCCACCGGAACAAATAATAATCGCATGGAGAATACGCGGGGTGCGGTAAGACTTGCCATTCGAGCTCTAATAGTGTTTGTTTCACTGATGACGCAACGTCAGATCGAGCGTTGTCACGAAGAAGAATCACTTTCCGTCGTTTACTCGCAATTGGTGGTCGTTTTTGGTCCAATGCTTCCTTCAACTTGTACAACTGGTGTCGATAACGACCAGCCTTGGCAGTCTCATGCGGATTTAACAGCTCATGGTACACTATCCCACCAAATACAGAGCATTACTTTTGAACCGTGAATATTGCGTCTCGGAGTGGATGTTAATGATCCACCCATGATTTTCTGCGTTTGGGATTATCAAAATAGATCCACTTTTCATCCCCAGTAACAATCCGAGACAAAAGACTCTTCTTTTTTTGCCTGGCGATCAACGAAATGCAAATGTTCAAATGGCACTTTCCGATAATTGATATCGAACCCATTTCCCTTCTTTCTGAATTTTTCCCATTTCATGCAAATGTTTGGCAACTGTTGTACGATCAACATTTAATGCTCTGGCAAGAGATGGATTCCACCACGATAAAATGACTCTTCTTTTCAGTCGATCCATTCGTCGACGAATTTTCGCACTTCTTCCAAATTATCAAAGTGTGTATCCTCTAAAGCGTGTTGCATCGACCGGAACAAATAATAATCGCATGGAGAATACGCGGGGTGCGGTAAGACTTGCCATTCGAGCTCTAATAGTGTTTGTTTCACTGATGACGCAACGTCAGGTCGAGCGTTGTCACGAAGAAGAATCATTTTCCGTCGTTTACTCGCAATTGGTGGTCGTTTTTGGTCCAATGCTTCCTTCAACTTGTACAACTGGTGTCGATAACGACCAGCCTTGGCAGTCTCATGCGGATTTAACAGCTCATAGTACACTATCCCACCAAATACAGAGCATTACTTTTGAACCGTGAATATTGCGTCTCGGAGTGGATGTTGATGGTTTGCCTGGATCCACCCATGATTTTCTGCGTTTGGGATTATCAAACTAGATCCACTTTTCATCCCCAGTAACAATCCGAGACAAAAGACTCTTCTTTTTTGCCTGGCGATCAACGAAATGCAAATGTTCAAATGGCACTTTCCGATAATTGATATCGAACCCATTTCCCTTCTTTCTGAATTTTTCCCATTTCATGCAAATGTTTGGCAACTGTTGTACGATCAACATTTAATGCTCTGGCAAGAGATGGCTTCCACCACGATAAAATGACTCTTCTTTTCAGTTGATCCATTCGTCGACGAATTTTCGCACTTCTTCCAAATTATCAAAGTGTGTATCCTCTAAAGCGTGTTGCATCGACCGGAACAAATAATAATCGCATGGAGAATACGCGGGGTGCGGTAAGACTTGCCATTCGAGCTCTAATAGTGTTTGTTTCACTTATGACGCAACGTCAGGTCGAGCGTTGTCACGAAGAAGAATCACTTTCCGTCGTTTACTCGCAATTGGTGGTCGTTTTTGGTCCAATGCTTCCTTCAACTTGTACAATTGGTGTCGATAACGACCAGCCTTGCAGTCTCGTGCGGATTTAACAGCTCATAGTACACTATCCCACCAAATACAGAGCATTACTTTTGAACCGTGAATATTGCGTCTCGGAGTGGATGTTGATGGTTCGCCTGGATCCACCCATGATTTCTGCGTTTGGGATTATCAAAATAGATCCACTTTTCATCCCCAGTAACAATCCGAGACAAAAGACTCTTCTTTTTTTGCCTGGCGATCAACGAAATGCAAATGTTCAAATGGCACTTTCCGATAATTGATGTCGAACCCATTTCCCTTCTTTCTGAATTTTTCCCATTTCATGCAAATGTTTGGCAACTGTTGTACGATCAACATTTAATGCTCTGGCAAGAGATGGATTCCACCACGATAAAATGACTCTTCTTTTCAGTCGATCCATTCGTCGACGAATTTTCGCACTTCTTCCAAATTATCAAAGTGTGTATCCTCTAAAGCGTGTTGCATCGACCGGAACAAATAATAATCGCATGGAGAATACGCGGGGTGCGGTAAGACTTGCCATTCGAGCTCTAATAGTGTTTGTTTCACTGATGACGCAACGTCAGGTCGAGCGTTGTCACGAAGAAGAATCACTTTCCGTCGTTTACTCGCAATTGGTGGTCGTTTTTGGTCCAATGCTTCCTTCAACTTGTACAACTGGTGTCGATAACGACCAGCCTTGGCAGTCTCATGCGGATTTAACAGCTCATGGTACACTATCCCACCAAATACAGAGCATTACTTTTGAACCGTGAATATTGCGTCTCGGAGTGGATGTTAATGATCCACCCATGATTTTCTGCGTTTCGGATTATCAAAATAGATCCACTTTTCATCCCCAGTAACAATCCGAGACAAAAGACTCTTCTTTTTTTGCCTGGCGATCAACGAAATGCAAATGTTCAAATGGCACTTTCCGATAATTGATGTCGAACCCATTTCCCTTCTTTCTGAATTTTTCCCATTTCATGTAAATGTTTGGCAACTGTTGTATGATCAACATTTAATGCTCTGGCAAGTTCTGAAGTGGATCGTGTTGGATTTTCGTCCAATAATGCTTGCAAATCTGCATTTTCAAGCTTTCTTGGTTGTCCCGAGCGTTCTTTGTCCTTAATTGATGGGGCAGAATCATCATAAGTTTCGACAAGAATTCTATAAACCGTCAGCCGCAGTTTTCTTTTGATTAAAAAACAAAAGCAACGCATGTCGAAATGCTCTTTCGGAAGTTGCATTTTTACGATGATATAAACACGACTGTTGTTGCTATAATGCTACTAAATGTGATGGATAATGTCAAGACTGTAAGAAAGAACAGTTATCGGAAACAGCTATTGGAACAAACTGACACTACAGCCATCTGTTGCAAAACCCTCAAAACTAAATCACACTCCTAACACAATAATCCTCCTCTCGTTTTTCACTATTGTTGTTTTATTCTCTTAATGTGGAAGGTAAAGCGAAAGTTGACAATCGACCTACGAAGCGGTTGCGTAACTATTGAAATATTGATACCTTTAGAACATTGATCTACTGGTAACAAGAGAGAATGAATGCTGCTGGAACTGTCGGTGATAAAATATATATCTTCCATTACTGTTTTACGCCTCTTTACGCCTCCGAAAACTCATCCAGCTGTCGGACGAATATATACGCGGTATAGCTACGGTACGCCGATCGCAGCAGTCTGCAATAATGGTTCTGCCGCTCATTTGAATGGAAGTAACCGCTAAATTTCGCCTCGATTAACCCTCAAAAATTCAAGCGCACGACTCTCCCTTCGCGGCGAGAGGCTTGTTACCAATTTGAATATTTATAAGGCAAAGGAGGCCTCGCGAACTTTCCGTAGCATCGCAGATATCGCTAGTTTGGCCATTCTTTGAATACATTAATGGAATTCGAGAAGCTCGCCGCTCGCTGAACGGTATGCATTTTCTGTCGCAATAACAGGGATAACAGAGATCGCCTACCTGGCGAATAGTCGCTTCTGCAAAATTTCACAATTTTACTCTCGCGAATTCCTGCTGCGTTCGCTATCGTGTACTTCCGGCTTTTGCGACGCGATCAAAATCGAGGGATTTATTTGAGCAAATGAGAAAATCAAGATCGAAAATCCAGCGCTGCTGGGGCTGACTTGAACCTTCGTAATTCGGGGTGTGCAAGGAGGGGGTATCACTTAATTTTATTCCGTGTATGTGGGTTTTGCTGGCGCACGGTCGGCGCGCCGGTATTTTTCTCGGTGATCCGTTGCATATTTTTGCATTAAAAAAATGACCGGTCGGCGCGGCAGTGTACATACATTCCAATCCGCATAAAGCAGTGCCACCGAAACCGGGGATATTTATCGCGAAATTTGTAGAAAAAAAGTCGGTGGGAGATGCAATTTTAAATAGTAGCAATTATCGAGTGCATTCCGGCGTGCAACGTATGCGCATACGCGTAACAGACCGTTACAAATATCATTCCGCGGCATGAAGAGGGAAATAAACAAAAATATACTCTTGCTCGCACGTGTATCGGATTGTGTCGGCCAAAATATCGGATTGATACCGGGATTGCGTTAATTGTGCGCATTTGTGCGAAAATAAATCACGTATCTGGCATTCTGGCGGCACGTAGCGAAATGCAGATGGGGCATGCTGTGTGTATATCGCTAATTATTCCCGGAAATTCATGAATCCTCGTCGGTGGCGGATTATTTCCAATTTTCTGACTTTAACACGCTCGGCTTGTTCGAGCTCTGTTTCCGGATTAATGTCCGCGTTTTATGCCTTTTGCTTGGCTCCCTTTCACACAACACGGAATATAGAATATATTCCATTGAATCTTCGGAAAGCGGATCGCGTGGCGACCGCGTTGCGCAATTGCGCGAGTCATTGTCGGCAGAAGTCTTTAGAAGATCCATCAATGTAGAACATTTCAGCGACCACCCTCTCCCCCTCTTAATACATATGTATATATTGTAAGAGGCGAAAAATAACTAGGAGACTGCCTTAGATTTGAACTCGAACTCTCCGGGATCCCTGGTTCACACGCCTAGGTCTTAGGCTGTACGGCCACTACTCCTACTGTTGTGACCAACTTGTTTTCATTCCGATCCTCTATACGACCTGTCAGTCTCGACTATCTTTCCAGATCTTACAGCTCGGCCAGCCTGACATTACATTCGTCCCCGAATGTCTCCAAATCGTCGGTTTACTCCACTTGAGTCCCTCCCAACCTCCATTTTTGGTTCACTCTTCTGAGTCCCTCCCAACCTCCATGTTGGTTCACTCCTCCGAGTCTTTCCCAATCTCCATGTTGGTTCACTCCTCCGAGTCCTTCCCAATCTCCATGTTGGTTCACTCCTCTGAGTCCGTCCCCGACCTCCATGTTCAGGCTTCACTACCGGCCAGCTGCTTCTCAACTCCCTCCTCTCCGAGGGGTAGCGGATGAATCTCAACTGTCTTCGAGGGGTAGCGTATTTTATCCCACTTCTGAATTGTAAGAGGCGAAAAATAACTAGGAGACTGCCTTAGATTTGAACTCGAACTCTCCGGGATCCCTGGTTCACACGCCTAGGTCTTAGGCTGTACGGCCAATACTCCTACTGTTGTGACCAACTTGTTTTCATTCCGATCCTCTATACGACCTGTCAGTCTCGACTATCTTTCCAGATCTTACAGCTCGGCCAGCCTGACATTACATTCGTCCCCGAATGTCTCCAAATCGTCGGTTCACTCCACTTGAGTCCCTCTCAACTTCCTTTTTTGGTTCACTCTTCTGAGTCCCTCCGAACATCCATTTTTGGTTCACTCTTCTGAGTCCCTCCCAACCTCCATGTTGGTTCACTCCTCTGAGTCCTTCCCAATCTCCATGTTGGTTCACTCCTCCGAATCCTTCCCAATCTCCATGTTGGTTCACTCCTCTGAGTCCGTCCCGACCTCCATGTTCAGGCTTCACTACCGGCCAGCTGCTTCTCAACTCCCTCCTCTCCGAGGGGTAGCGGATGAATCTCAACTGTCTTCGAGGGGTAGCGGATTTTATCCCACTTCTGAATTGTAAGAGGCGAAAAATAACTAGGAGACTGCCTTAGATTTGAACTCGAACTCTCCGGGATCCCTGGTTCACACGCCTAGGTCTTAGGCTGTACGGCCACTACTCCTACTGTTGTGACCAACTTGTTTTCATTCCGATCCTCTATACGACCTGTCAGTCTCGACTATCTTTCCAGATCTTACAGCTCGGCCAGCCTGACATTACATTCGTCCCCGAATGTCTCCAAATCGTCGGTTTACTCCACTTGAGTCCCTCCCAACCTCCATTTTTGGTTCACTCTTCTGAGTCCCTCCCAACCTCCATGTTGGTTCACTCCTCCGAGTCTTTCCCAATCTCCATGTTGGTTCACTCTTCTGAGTCCTTCCCAATCTCCATGTTGGTTCACTCCTCTGAGTCCGTCCCGACCTCCATGTTTAGGCTTCACTACCGGCCAGCTGCTTCTCAACTCCCTCCTCTCCGAGGGGTAGCGGATGAATCTCAACTGTCTTCGAGGGGTAGCGGATTTTATCCCACTTCTGAATTGTAAGAGGCGAAAAATAACTAGGACACTGCCTTAGATTTGACCTCGAACTCTCCGGGATCCCTGGTTCACACGCCTAGGTCTTAGGCTGTACGGCCAATACTCCTACTGTTGTGATCAACTTGTTTTCATTCCGATCCTCTATACGACCTGTCAGTCTCGACTATCTTTCCAGATCTTACAGCTCGGCCAGCCTGACATTACATTCGTCCCCGAATGTCTCCAAATCGTCGGTTCACTCCACTTGAGTCCCTCTCAACCTCCATTTTTGGTTCACTCTTCTGAGTCCCTCCGAACATCCATTTTTGGTTCACTCTTCTGAGTCCCTCCCAACCTCCATGTTGGTTCACTCCTCTGAGTCCTTCCCAATCTCCATGTTGGTTCACTCCTCCGAATCCTTCCCAATCTCCATGTTGGTTCACTCCTCTGAGTCCGTCCCGACCTCCATGTTCAGGCTTCACTACCGGCCAGCTGCTTCTCAACTCCCTCCTCTCCGAGGGGTAGCGGATGAATCTCAACTGTCTTCGAGGGGTAGCGGATTTTATCCCACTTCTGAATTGTAAGAGGCGAAAAATAACTAGGAGACTGCCTTAGATTTGAACTCGAACTCTCCGGGATCCCTGGTTCACACGCCTAGGTCTTAGGCTGTACGGCCAATACTCCTACTGTTGTGATCAACTTGTTTTCATTCCGATCCTCTATACGACCTGTCAGTCTCGACTATCTTTCCAGATCTTACAGCTCGGCCAGCCTGACATTACATTCGTCCCCGAATGTCTCCAAATCGTCGGTTCACTCCACTTGAGTCCCTCTCAACCTCCATTTTTGGTTCACTCTTCTGAGTCCCTCCGAACATCCATTTTTGGTTCACTCTTCTGAGTCCCTCCCAACCTCCATGTTGGTTCACTCCTCTGAGTCCTTCCCAATCTCCATGTTGGTTCACTCCTCCGAATCCTTCCCAATCTCCATGTTGGTTCACTCCTCTGAGTCCGTCCCGACCTCCATGTTCAGGCTTCACTACCGGCCAGCTGCTTCTCAACTCCCTCCTCTCCGAGGGGTAGCGGATGAATCTCAACTGTCTTCGAGGGGTAGCGGATTTTATCCCACTTCTGAATTGTAAGAGGCGAAAAATAACTAGGAGACTGCCTTAGATTTGAACTCGAACTCTCCGGGATCCCTGGTTCACACGCCTAGGTCTTAGGCTGTACGGCCAATACTCCTACTGTTGTGATCATCTTGTTTTCATTCCGATCCTCTATACGACCTGTCAGTCTCGACTATCTTTCCAGATCGTACAATATCCAACGCGATCATGTTATTTCGAAGCCTCCACTTTCCGTTGAGCCATGATCGACGCGAGGTTGTTCGCGTTTCCGCAACAAGAACGAGTAACCGAGATTCACCGCGAATTTCGGCTTTCGGTTGCGGCTACCGAGACCCTTCGCAATTTCTGCTTCGCTTCCGTGGCGCGCTTTGACGAGCGCGAACCTCGTCGTCTCGCGACTCCCCTTCATCCCCCTCGTGGCACTCGTGCGTTCACCTTAAATTACGACACGACAGATTCGGCCCTCACCCCAGGCCCCCTCGCCACTCTCATCGGATTAGGCATCGGGTAACCGATTGTAAATACGGGGGAGCCGGAACGCGGAAAAGGGGAATTGAAGTTTGCCGAGGCTGTAAGAGGAGACGCTGGTAAATATCTTCCTGCCTTCCTTCTGTGGTTCCTTTCAGCAGTTCCTCGTGAATCCCGATCCACCACGTCATCGTTCCCACCAGAATCCGCGGGGGCGGCTCGCAGCCACGCCTGAGTTTCGAGAGCGCGTTGGTGGTCGTCCCTCCCTTGTGTTCCCGGGGAACCCTGTTTAACTTATCGGGATATTCATATTTTTGATGAATTTAATACGGAATGCCCTGGTCCAGGAAATGATTTCAGATGTACATATTGGTGTCTCGCTAATGATTCGCGACGTCATTTAATTAATCAAGAAAGAATCCTTTCACGGGTGATCCAGTTATTTAATGGCTGAGCTATGTTGTATCATTGTGAGTTATTGGCGATGTGCACCATTAAATCAGGAATCCTACAGATGCGAGGAAACCAGGAGCGACATAATTTCGTAATTATCTTTCTCTCAACAGTACGCTGGAAACTCGCGTTATACCACGACACGTTGCACCCGGCGCAGATTTGCTCGTCGAATTCGCTATCTCGGGTTTCTTTCAACGTCTCGTCTAGTTTCCTCGGGCTCTTCTCCCGCCGCGGAGAACTAAGACGATCTCGCGCGGCACGAGGCAAATACGCAAAGTGCAAAGGAATCGTCCCGGGGACATCGCTGGCGGACGAAAGGATCGCGGGATCGTCGTGTCGCAGGCGGATTCGCGAGTCCGCGGCGAGTGTCGTCGCTGCGCTCCTCGAATGGCTGCTTCGGTTGCTCCCCTGGTAAGACGATTACGTGAAGGAGCAGAAAAAAAGATGAGGAAGAATTAAAAATGTCAAGTTGAAAAGTGGAGCTCCGTGACCGGGCAAACGGCGCCCGCTGAAGAGTCGGAAGAGCATATTGAAAGAGGCATAAAGGAGAACGAGTGCCGAAGAAGGAAAAATCCCCGTGGGCGGTGATAGGGGGTGGTCGGCAGGGCTGGTGGAGGAAGATGTAGAAACGAGCGTCCTCCAGGAGACAAGGCGGGTTGTCGGAGATTCGCCTTCTCCCCCTCGCGAACCCCCCTCCTCCTCTTTCAACCCCACAGTCGTCAGCCGTTTCTTCATTTTGCGTTACTCCTTGTACTAGCTCGCGGTGGATCGTCCCTCGTCCTCCCCCGTAGCGAGTAGCGCGCAGGAAGCGGACACGACGAGGAGAGAAGTTCTCCCGCGGAAGCGGAAAACGCGGCGGACTCGCGCGCGCGGAGGGAGGCGACAGGGGGAAAGGGGACACACCGCGGCTCTTTAGTACCGAGACATCGCGGTTTGCCTTTTACATTACATTTATTTTACTTCATTTTTCGCGGGATAAATGTCTTCGGGGCTTTGCCGGTCGGTTAGGAAAATGCTTTCATAATGTCCTCCTGTGCCGGCTCCCCCTTCGTCTCGTCCCGTCTCGTCTCGTCCCTTACCTCGCTTCGCCGCGAGCCTTTGGTTTCTTTCCTCGCCCCTGTGTGCGCGGAACAGAGGAATAAAATAACCCCCGTGCCTCCTCCCTTCGAAATCCCTTGCTGCTTCCCTATCTGCGTTTGTTACGTCTACTGACAAGGGAAGGTTTTTAGGTGTTACACTCGGATTTCAAAAATTTTTTGCATGCAGGTCCCCAAATAGAAGAAAAAAATAAAATGCATATTTGCGCGCTACGTGCGCAATTTTCGATGTTAGGTTAATTACTCAAAAATGCTATTTCCAATCGAATTCTTTACATTTTTTATTTCACCTAACGCACATTTATATTGCTTTGAATAATTTTGTGCGTGCGCGTATGTGCTTCTGTGTGCGTGTGTGTACTTGTGTGTGTTTAGAAAATACGAGCGTCTAATGTAATCTCGTGCCGCGCGAGCACAGTGCGTATAAAAGGCCCATTGCTCAAGAATGGTATTTGCATCGTAACTTTTTTAATTTTTTACTGCAACTGCCAACGCACACAATTTGGAATAATTGTACATTGCGCAAATCGTAGTTTGCTCTTTCTGCGTGATTTATTGTACGCGACTTTAAATAGATTTGATCAGAATCTATAACGAGGACATAAAAGACCTGGTCAAGGGAGGTTTTTAATTCTTTCAGTTTTAATTTCTTTTTAAAGGGTTGTGCATTAGGTGAAATAAAAAATGTAAAGAATTCGATTGGAAATAGCATTTTTGAGTAATTAACCTAACATCGAAAATTGCGCACGTAGCGCGCAAATATGCATTTGGGCCGCTACTTTTATAATTTTTCTTCTATTTGGGGACCTCCCTACCTGCATGCAAACAATTTTTGAAATCCGAGTGTAACACCTAAAAACCTTTCCTTGCGAGAGAGGAACTAATATTGTGGATTTCGTCGTAGCTCTCAAAGCAAGTGGATACTCGGGTATGACGCCGCGTCGATGTATTAGCTGATAAAAAGACGATCGAAAGAAAAAGGGAGAGTGAGAGCGGGTGGAAGAAGAGAAGAGGAGCGAGAGGAATTTTTAATTCCTTGCTCATTTTGATGTTAGGGAGAAAGTGCAATTTCTGAAGGTGGAGAATTCTCTCCTCGATTGCGTAATCGTGTCTAGTCGAGTTGAGTCGAGCATGTATTTAAAAGGAGAAGATCGCAAGTCGATCGTGTTTTTTAACGTTTCTTTCTTGGATTAGCAAGGAGATAAGGGGCGAATTTGGCTTTGACGGCAACGTGGACCGTTCTCTCTCTTAGCGGTAATTCGAGGAGGAAGCTTTGGACGGCCGCCGCCCGAGTCGAGAATCGACTGATTGCGAGTCACAAGGGAGAAAGGAGTGCTTCTCCGTCAAAGTTTAACGAGATTACCGGCCAAATCGGTGAAACGGTCCCAATATGGCTCCGCCGCCGATCTTATTCTCTTACCCGCGTCAAGCCGCGTCGCTCGCTTCCCGACGGGCTCACAAGTTTGTTCTACTTGTTGAAGGCCTCATTAAACGATATTAACACGGCCGAACGTTCATCGATTTCCGATTAGCGCTATTATATTTTCGTGCTGCAGTTTCGCGCGTTAACGCGTGAATATCAGAGCGGCGTTTTGCAAGTATCGCGTCATTGTTCAAGAAAAAACAAGGAAAGTAATACTGATGCTTGTGACATCCCGAAGAACGTGCATTGGAATAATGCGTAGCAACATGTAATTCGAAGCGCTTTGCGTGCGCTCTCCGAAAAATATTCAGAGCGAAAAATCGCGATGCGGTGATGCCTCGACAAGTTCGAAAAATTTACCCGGAAATTTATATGCATTGACATTGTATAATCGCAAATTTACGCAGTATCACATTCAATGATTTGACGCGAGGAGAAATTAATGTTTATAATGTTTTATTGATGTTATGATAACATCATCGGTGAAATAACAGTTTCATGCAATTTGTGCTACGGTGGCTTCATCCGGGGGATTTTCGTGTACCCAATTTTATTAATTGCATGCGGTTATTAGCAGGAATTAACGTCTCGTGAAACAATCATCCCCGTTTCATGCGTTAACTTTTTCCTCCCGTTGCGCCTTCGCCGCGTTCGCTTGTTGTGCAAGATTCCATTTTAATTAAAATGGCGTTATTCCATTCCTCGAGGTAACACTTGCGTGAATGTTACGAAAAAATGTCACATTTGATTACTACGATCTTCGCAAAGCCGCGTAACCAGAAAATCCGCCCTGAAAAAGGCCCATCCCGCATCTGCACGGTGTTTCAATATCAATTCGAGTCTATCGAATTAAATTAACAATGTTTTTCTCGTATTCGCACTCTACCTCTGAAAGACAAGCCAATTATTTTGTTTGACAAGCTATCGGGCCGTTAATGACACATCGGTTAAATTAAACCGCTCGATGAACGGTATCTCGTCGAGGAATCTAGACGCGTGTGCTCTTTGGGAAATTATTATCGACACGACAGGATATCGTGCCGGGCGACAACCGGTTCGTGCATCGTTAACTTTCCGAGAGACCACACTTGACTTTTTTTCTTTTTTTTCCATCGATGGAATTGAGGGGAGAGCGACACAGGGAGAGTGCTTCGTCGTAACGGTGATTTTTCGGTAGGCATATCGCGGATATATCGAAGCAAACTAATTCTTGTCGACGACGCTCCACGTCCGGTCTCGTTAATTAAGCCGTGCAGAGGTTACAATGACGTATCGGAGATATGCAGCGTTTGAACTTTGATGAGAACGATGTCCGTATAGGGGTGGTTAATGCGGTGACACGCACTGGGACACCCCAGGAGGGAGTGGCCGAGCCCGGCCATCCTGGTCACTGCTCAGTCGATAATTACTTACCCCCGGCTTAATGCGGGGAGCTCATCAAACTGTGTGTGAAATATCGTTTTCGCGCGCGAATATGCGCACCCCCGTGTCGGCGACGTAACGGCGAGATACATATTACGAGGCTCGCGCGGCCAAAATGCATCACGCTCGCGTCCGATATTAACTTAAGTCATTAATGCCCGGCGCAGCGTCGTGTTCCCGGAAAATCCCGCGTAACCGTAGTCGTGATAAACTTCCGGCCTGTCTTTTCCTTTTTTTAATACTTGCTTGCTTATTGGAAGGATGACCCGCGCGCCACGCGCCCGCGTATCATTTAAATCTGCTGTTATTTTTTATTTTAATCGGTGTGCTCGTTTTTTGTTGCAGGTGTCGGCTCGCAGTTCCGCGTAACTCAATTCCCGCAGACTGGTGAGTACAGACGAATTTTTATAACCGTGGAATTCAATAGAATTCATTCAAA
This sequence comes from Ooceraea biroi, assembly GCF_003672135.1. NCBI lineage: Eukaryota > Metazoa > Arthropoda > Insecta > Hymenoptera > Formicidae > Ooceraea > Ooceraea biroi. Next base: position 7,976,162 of record NC_039518.1, on the reverse strand, counting down.
GCGTGTTGCATGCGGGGGTAAAACACTTGCGGAATTGTTGCGCAACGTGATTCGATCGAGAAATCATTGATTTGATAACGCACGGTCTCTTCTGGAAACGTCTTACGGACGAACGAATTAGACGAGAGAGATAAAGCGACGCTGCACGAGCAAGATGCAGGAAACGCAAGGTAAAGTCTCAAACAGTAGGACGATAGCTACATGGTGGGCGGAATTTTATTTACGGAGAATGTGGGGTTACAACGGGGAGGATTGGAGACCACCACCCAGCTCGCTGTCTCGTAATGGAGGAAGACGGGCCGCAACCTTTTCCAATTACAGGCACGAGATTGTGTCGTAGCGCGGTATCGGACCGGGCGACCAGACCCGCCTGGCTTTAAAAGTGCCCGTGGAAGTAATTAAGAATTCGCGAAATAAAAAATCTATCCCGACTACGACACATTTTTCGCGGTGGGTTTAGGAGGATCCTCTCACGATCTTCTCCTGCTTCTTGCTTCTCATAGTTCCGCGAGCGGCATTAATATATTATTCAAAAAATAAGGTGGTGGAAAAATGCACCTGATTATTGCAAAGTTTGACGATTTGTATTGTAATATTTAATTAAAAGTCAATAATTTAATTTGTGGTCGCGTAGATAATTTTCCATAGATTGTTGTCTTCTGGATTTGAATTTTTATCGCTTTTGGTTTTATATAGAAATATTTCAGTCGTTGATATCCGTTCCGATTAACTATCTTGGTGTCTCTTGAAAGAGATAAAGTTAACAATACAATATAAGCTTATTTAAGTAGCGTGAATGGTCCTTGAAAATTGAGATCCAAATTTGATACGAGCCTCACGGACACGAAATGGTCCGTTAAGCGATAGTAGCGCGATAAAATGAATTTCGGCTCTTTCGCGATCGCTTCGATTCCTATTCAAGGGGTCCTTATTCTCCCTCAGAAACGTAGAATCGTCTGCGTGGTCTCTGGAAGTCGGCAAAGTTTTATTGGTCGAAGCTCCGTACGTGATCGGAATAGAAATCGCTGCACCTTGATCGCGCGGCCGCGGATCACTTTACGGGTGTGTAAAAGCGACGATATAATGTAAAGCCTTTCTCGAACAAATTAAATGCGGCGGAGAAATGTGTTTTTAGCGAGGCAAATTAAAAATGCAAATCTTCTGCAACACTCCGCGCCAGTAATATTTATTTACTCGACGCGGCTACAATATCTTTAGAAGTATTTTTGTTTCTCGATTAATATAACACGAAGATTTAATATACACAGTCACATACAATGATTTCAAACATGTAGCTCGATATCATTAAATAATATGTTGTTTTACAAGATTCCCAATTTTATTTTTAAATAGTGTCCCTTTAGTTGCACGGCTAATGCCGTTACAGAGGGCTGCAATTTGCCGGGGGTGCGCCGTTCGGGAATAATTATTCGGGCGCAAGTTCGTGGAAAGACTCCACCTCGATTCACCGAGTTTCTTCGACGGCAAACATGTCACGATGAATTTTCCGATATCGTCGGGGATGTGCTCGAGTTACGTGCAACCGGTGAGGTCGTAATTTCAATTAGTAAACACAATTACTGGCCAATTACCGACGAGCCGTCTGGCCAGCCGGTGGTGGCCACGGTAGCCCTTGATTGCTTGACTTGGTGCTCTCTCTCCGCGGTGCATTTTGTTACAGCGTGCGCTCGTGGAACAGCCAAAATACCCTTCTTACGCGCCGAAAGTTTTCCGACTCGTTTCGCATTTTCCGTGCCTGCAAACCAGGAGAAAACTCAATTTCACCTGCGAGTAATTGAAGATACCCTGCAGGAGTTCAAAAGGAATTGTAATTTCAGATTAGATTAAACAGAGAGGGACACACGCACTCACGCATACATGCGGAGATATCAATAATGAGTAATCGGGTATCTAATGTACGGCACGTTCGTTAACCCTGCGAGATACCACACCTACTTTCCAGTCACGCAAACGACAGCGCAAATTTCTCCAGGCACTTTCCTCCTCGCGTTACAACTTCAACTGGTATTTTCACTTGGCGAACATAAATCGATACGTTTCTCGCGGAAAGATTGCAGCAGCAACAGGCCACATACATACATACATACGCAGAAAGTTGAGCTTCACAAGTTGTACACCGTTAAAAATTGTGCGTCCATATGTTAAAATTTTCTTGTGTTGCCATGTTTTGATTACTACTTCAATGTAAAATTAACGTACAACTGATATGTTATTAATTTTATAACAATTTTATATGTTAACTTCATAACTTAACATTTTGTGTATGTGTCTTAGAAATGGAATATTATTTCAAATGCTTTTAACACAATAATTTTAAACAATCAACATGTCACAAAGTCAGTTTAACATTCTAAAAGAAGTTAAAGTAAATCTTCAAATAATCATGAACTTTGACACATAAAATAATCAAATTTACTAAAATTAAATGTTTCTATCAAAAATAATTTAAGTTGAAATAATTACTATCATGTGTTAATATAACATAAAAAGTAAATGTTCATATCGTACGAACGAAAATGTTCTATCAACTTTTCTGATGAGTCATTGTAACTTCTCTTCCATGTAGTTTTCAATTACTTTGTACGTTATTTTTACATCACACTTAAAGTTACAATAAGAAAAATAAATGTAAAGTATTGTGTTAATTACTTAACATTTCTAGTTTGTCAAGAAGTAACACATGACGAATGAGTTACTTTAACTTAAAATTTAGAGTGGACTTTCTGGGACATGCCAAAAATGTTAAAATTAACATTCTATTTTTTACTGTGTAAAAGGCAACGCATATGAGACGTGGCACATTTCAATGCACCGTTAAAAATTGTGCGTCCATGTGTTAAAATTTTCTTGTGTTGCCATGTTTTGATTACTACTTCAATGTAAAATTAACGTACAACTGATATGTTATTAATTTTATAACAATTTTATATGTTAACTTCATAACTTAACATTTTGTGTATGTCTCTTAGAAATGGAATATTATTTCAAATGCTTTTAACAGAATAATTTTAAACAATCAACATGTCACAAAGTCAGTTTAACATTCTAAAAGAAGTTAAAGTAAATCTTCAAATAATCATGAACTTTGACACATAAAATAATCAAATTTACTAAAATTAAATGTTTCCATCAAAAATAATTACTATCATGTGTTAATATAACATAAAAAGTAAATGTTCATATCGTACGAACGAAAATGTTCTATCAACTTTTCTGATGAGTCATTGTAACTTCTCTTCCATGTAGTTTTCAATTACTTTGTACGTTATTTTTACATCACACTTAAAGTTACAATAAGAAAAATAAATGTAAAGTATTGTGTTAATTACTTAACATTTCTAGTTTGTCAAGAAGTAACACATGACGAATGAGTTACTTTAACTTAAAATTTAGAGTGGACTTTCTGGGACATGCCAAAAATGTTAAAATTAACATTCTATTTTTTACTGTGTAAAAGGCAACGCATATGAGACGTGGCACATTTCAATGCACCGTTAAAAATTGTGCGTCCATGTGTTAAAATTTTCTTGTGTTGCCATGTTTTGATTACTACTTCAATGTAAAATTAACGTACAACTGATATGTTATTAATTTTATAACAATTTTATATGTTAACTTCATAACTTAACATTTTGTGTATGTCTCTTAGAAATGGAATATTATTTCAAATGCTTTTAACACAATAATTTTAAACAATCAACATGTCACAAAGTCAGTTTAACATTCTAAAAGAAGTTAAAGTAAATCTTCAAATAATCATGAACTTTGACACATAAAATAATCAAATTTACTAAAATTAAATGTTTCCATCAAAAATAATTACTATCATGTGTTAATATAACATAAAAAGTAAATGTTCATATCGTACGAACGAAAATGTTCTATCAACTTTTCTGATGAGTCATTGTAACTTCTCTTCCATGTAGTTTTCAATTACTTTGTACGTTATTTTTACATCACACTTAAAGTTACAATAAGAAAAATAAATGTAAAGTATTGTGTTAATTACTTAACATTTCTAGTTTGTCAAGAAGTAACACATGACGAATGAGTTACTTTAACTTAAAATTTAGAGGGGACTTTCTGGGACATGCCAAAAATGTTAAAATTAACATTCTATTTTTTACTGTGTAAAAGGCAAGGCATATGAGACGTGGCACATTTCAATACACCGTTAAAAATTGTGCGTCCATGTGTTAAAATTTTCTTGTGTTGCCATGTTTTGATTACTACTTCAATGTAAAATTAACGTACAACTGATATGTTATTAATTTTATAACAATTTTATATGTTAACTTCATAACTTAACATTTTGTGTATGTCTCTTAGAAATGGAATATTATTTCAAATGCTTTTAACAGAATAATTTTAAACAATCAACATGTCACAAAGTCAGTTTAACATTCTAAAAGAAGTTAAAGTAAATCTTCAAATAATCATGAACTTTGACACATAAAATAATCAAATTTACTAAAATTAAATGTTTCCATCAAAAATAATTACTATCATGTGTTAATATAACATAAAAAGTAAATGTTCATATCGTACGAACGAAAATGTTCTATCAACTTTTCTGATGAGTCATTGTAACTTCTCTTCCATGTAGTTTTCAATTACTTTGTACGTTATTTTTACATCACACTTAAAGTTACAATAAGAAAAATAAATGTAAAGTATTGTGTTAATTACTTAACATTTCTAGTTTGTCAAGAAGTAACATATGACGAATGAGTTACTTTAACTTAAAATTTAGAGTGGACTTTCTGGGACATGCAAAAAATGTTAAAATTAACATTTTATTTTTTACTATGTAGTTAGTTTAATGATCTCAGCACGTCACCCTCATTAACATTCGCCGTTGAACTTTTGGTAGACCCGACAGAATCTGCTCTTTCTCCCTCTCTCTCTGCTCAATATTCGCAAAGACGGACAATCCGACAGGCGATTCGCTCTCAAGAGATCGAGCGGAGAGATCAAACGGTCATCGAGGAAGGAAGAGGAGAAAGAAACGTACCGATATAAATTTCGATCGCGTAACGCGATATCGCGATTGTTGCAAGCATGTCTCATCCTGAGATTTAATTGCGTGTTTAATTTATTCCACGAGAGGCCGGCTTTTGTCCCGCTTGAAGCGAGTGGCGAGAACGAGCGCGTGAGACGGTCACGGAAACGCGATTACTCGACTCCGCCGCGTCCTTATAACGACGACGAGTATTGCGTAAGCAGCCCGATCTCGCCAACCCCCTTGAAATCGAAGAAGGCCGTAACTGTAACGGTGTGGCCGTTGCACCCTCCTCTCGGGGGTGCGTGCCTCGCTCACGGCTCGCTTTATTACACCGTCTCTCCATCTCTTTCTGTTTGTCTGTCTATCTTTCTCCGCTCGCGCCCGGTTTCGTTCGAGGCAGCGCGACGCCTCCTTTTCCGTCTCCAGCCACGCTCCGGTCACCCTCCTCCTCTCCGCGGCGCGACGCCGCGTTCTCCGTCGCGCCCTTTTCTTCCGGCTGCGCTGTCTCAAATCAATAGACACTTTTATGCAATATCGTCTTTCTAACGTAACGCGGCGCCGCCGTCCTCAAATTCCACGGTCCTTTCATTCCCCGGGTAACGCGCGAGGGTGAGTCGCCCCGGGAGGGGGTGCGGACTCGATATCACGGGACCTCCAGCTTCCAGAGATTTGAATTCTGTATCAGGATCCCGCTGGCCCTCGCGTGTCCTGAGAGTTTCGTGCAGGCAGACGAACGCGCCCCTCTTCTTCCTCTCTCTTCTGCATCGGCAAAGAAATGATCGAGACTCTCTTGTCTGAAAAATGTTCTCCCCCTGCGCATTCACGCATGCTCATCCATTCGCGCCGCGTACGCGGCGTCAACGAAGACTGCTTATCGGCCGGATATTAAGCAGACCGTGACATCCGGTTATCAGGCTTGTCGATTTTTGCGTCCGATCGGAGGTACGTAATCCCACGTGCCCTCCCCTTTATCCAGAAGGTGCGGCTTGATAAGCGGTCGAGGGTAGAGATCCTGGGAATTAATTTTCGGTGACGTCTCAGTTTTCCACCGCCTCCCCCAACCCTCGACGACCCTTTCACCCCCTCGTTATCGTTATGATACGCGGTGAGAGACCAGAGTTGCCACGTCGGGGAGCGCAGTCAGCGCCAGGCGCAGCTTAGCTGCTTTTTCGTTCACTCCGCCAGAAAAGCCGAAAAGCGACTCTGAAATTTCTTCTTATGCATCCGCAAGACGCAATTGCGCGAAGTGCGCAAGACTGAACCGAGTTCACGAGCGAAAACGCGTGTGTCGCGGAATCGAGGAGCACGCATGGCGGTTTTGTTGGTGTTTAGGCTCTCGCTGTGGGTTCGGGCATTAACCACCGCGATTAATATGCGTCGCCTTGCTCGTCCCGGGACACCAACTCCGTCCAATCGCGCCGCGCTCCGCTGTAAAACGCCCGGAAGCGCCGTGGCTACTTCGCAGCGGCGAATGGAATCGAATTCCATTTCGTGTTCATTAAACGCGTATTTGTGTTTCCGCTGTGGCTCTCTGTCCGCCTCTCGCGATACCGTTATTAATTATGCGCGTCAGCCGACGAGGACGAGCGGAGCGGATTTCACGCGCGAGCTGACCGTTAACCACGTTTGCGATGGAGACAAAAGCCTCGGCTGAGTTCGGTTCAATCCTCCACGCTCGCTGCGAGAATGTTACAATGATTGTCAGCGTGATAAGGAGAACCTCGCGTGAGGGAACTTTGGCGTTCGCCGCTCGCTCTAATTAATTGTAAGCCACCGACGCAGCCGGCTTTCGGATGGCGACGCCGTGTATTTAATAACAATTATTATCCTGATAATCCTGGCGAACTCGTTGCGGCCACGAAGAAAGAGCGAGGAGGTGCGAGACGCTCGGCAGAGTCGACAAGAGGTGGTTAGGCGTTACGAGGATTTACGAGCGGTCCTATTTCACGCGTCTAACCAACCGCGGGGACTCGCTACTAGCGGGGTCAGCGGAATATGGAAGGGAACGAGAAGAAGAGGAGAATGAAGGAGAATGAGGCGGAGGAGGTGGGTAGATACGCACCCAGGAGTGTTAGAACCTGAGAGTGCATCGGCCGCCGTGTACACGGGATGTATACAGGGTGGCCCATTTTAATTTATACAGTCGAGTTTTTAAAAAACTAAAAGAGATACGAAAAAATGTTTCAGACAGACATGTCACGATTTCGAGGGGGACATAAGATGATACCATTGGTTTGACCTTGAATAGTCGTTTGAAGGTCACGCGAAGATCACCTTAAATTTCTTAAATTGAAACCCCAACTTTTTATTGCAGATTCTTATTCTCCATCGAAAAGTAAATAACTTTTGTCTGAAACATTTTTCCGAAAAGTGTCATCTTATGTCCTTAAAATGTCCTCAAAACTCATCTTGAAGATCATTTTAAGGATATAAGATGACATTTTTCGGAAAAATGTTTCAGATAGACATGTCACGATTTCGAGGGGACATAAGATGATACCATTGGTTTGACCTTGAATAGTCGTTTGAAGGTCACGCGAAGATCACCTTCAATTTCTTAAATTGAAACCCCAACTTTTTATTGCAGATTCTTATTCTCCATCGAAAAGTAAATAACTTTTGTCTGAAACATTTTTCCGAAAAGTGTCATCTTATGTCCTTAAAATGTCCTCAAAACTCATCTTGAAGATCATTTTAAGGACATAAGATGACATTTTTCGGAAAAATGTTTCAGATAGACATGTCACGATTTCGAGGGGGACATAAGATGATACCATTGGTTTGACCTTGAATAGTCGTTTGAAGGTCACGCGAAGATCACCTTCAATTTCTTAAATTGAAACCCCAACTTTTTATTGCAGATTCTTATTCTCCATCGAAAAGTAAATAACTTTTGTCTGAAACATTTTTCCGAAAAGTGTCATCTTATGTCCTTAAAATGTCCTCAAAACTCATCTTCAAGATCATTTTAAGGACATAAGATGACATTTTTCGGAAAAATGTTTCAGATAGACATGTCACGATTTCGAGGGGGACATAAGATGATACCATTGGTTTGACCTTGAATAGTCGTTTGAAGGTCACGCGAAGATCACCTTCAATTTCTTAAATTGAAACCCCAACTTTTTATTGCAGATTCTTATTCTCCATCGAAAAGTAAATAACTTTTGTCTGAAACATTTTTCCGAAAAGTGTCCTCTTATGTCCTTAAAATGTCCTCAAAACTCATCTTGAAGATCATTTTAAGGACATAAGATGACATTTTTCGGAAAAATGTTTCAGACAAAAGTTGCATGTTTTCTCGCGTAGAATCCGAATCCGTAATAAAAAATACCATGTTTCATTAAAAAAAAATTTCAGACCGGAAGTTAGAATTCTGAAATTTTTTTAATCAAAATAGATCCACTTTTCATCCCCAGTAACAATCCGAGACAAAGGACTCTTCTTTTTTTGCCTGGCGATCAACGAAATGCAAATGTTCAAATGGCACTTTCCGATAATTGATGTCGAACCCATTTCCCTTCTTTCTGAATTTTTCCCATTTCATGTAAATGTTTGGCAACTGTTGTACGATCAACATTTAATGCTCTGGCAAGTTCCGAAGTGGATCGTGTTGGATTTTCGTGCAATAATGCTTGCAAATCTGCATTTTCAAGCTTTCTTGGTTGTCCTGAGCGTTCTTTGTCCTTAATTGATGGGGCAGAATCACCATAAGTTTCGACAAGAATTCTATAACCGTCAGCCGCAGTTTTGTTTTGATTAAAAAACAAAAGCAACGCATGTCGAAATGCTGTTTCGGAAGTTGCATTTTTACGATGATATAAACACGACTGTTATTGCTATAATGCTACTAAATGTGATGGATAATGTCAACACTGTAAGAAACAACAGCCATTGGAACAAACTGACACTACAGCCATCTGTTGCAAAACCCTCAAAACTAAATCACACTCCTAATATATTCTACTGTAGCTTGTGCATTTTCCAAATTTTAAGCAGTCGAGTACAGAGATGCTCAGCGTTCAGCGTGGAAAACAATCACGAGAGGGGTGCGCGCGATTCTCGTTAAACGAAGAGTCTTGGGAAACTAGCGAAAGAATCTGCGGAGATGAGAAGCGGCGCGATGAAGCGGTATCCGGTGTATAGAGCCGCGGGGCAATAGTTTTCAGCTACCGGTAGTCATTTGTAACTCGAGGCCGGCGAGAGAGGTCGGCTTTATCACCGTCATAAAGATCCCCGGCTCCTCGCTTTTCTGCGGCCTATACCTGGCGCTAAGCGAGTAGTTAGCAAAGTGCGAAGCGTCCACCATTCGTCCTGCGTCGGCGCGATTTATGCAAATTAGCTCGAGCGGCTTCTTTTGTCGCAAAACGCTGCTACCGCGAGACAAAATTTCGCACCTTCGTCTTGAGAAACGCCCCTCGGAGAAGAAGTCTGTTCTTGCGTGCGTGTATGTGCGTGCGCGTAATTTTGTAATTGTAGCGATTAGAGGAGACCGATCTCTCGATTCTGACCTCTTCACAAGCAGAATAATTTTCCTGTTCTTATCAAAAGCATAAAATTAAAACACGCGTGATAGCTAATCTCGCTGTGAGTACGTATGTCAGAGCGATACGGAGTTGTTTTGATTTCTCGATAGAAATGATTAATTCGGATTGATATATGTTTGTTGTTTGTCTTTATCTGAAAAAACATCTGCAAATCATCCATCGTTGATTTAAGCAAGTCACTATGGTTATAACGATCGTTCCAAGTGCGTTGTCTTAATGATTTGCTGCCTATATTTACGTAATGCATATGTATGTATGCAGTGTATCGCTTAAACATCTTGTTGTTGCGTCTTGCCGTCTTAATAAATTATTTAAAGACAAACGGTTTATTTACGAAGAAAGAAAAAGCGTTTGATCTCATCATAATAAATTTTTGTATCGCGTTAAATCGCGCAATTTCATCACGTATTATCTCACCGCGTGATTAAAAGCACTGGACTCGGCATGACAATCGGCAATTCAACCGCTACATTTCATTTGGCTTGATCGTAACGAACGCGCACGGTTAATCGCCGGTAATATAGGGGCGACCTGCTTTTAGCAAAATTTGATTAGAAGTTTAACTGCCACTATAAAGACGGTATACTCTTCCAAAGCCGTATAAAAGTTATTAGCGGACCGTGATATAATACGGCGATTTCTCCGTTCGCTGCCATCGCGCGGTTTACGCAAATGCATCATTTGTCCGTTGCATGACGGTGCAAAATGCAAACGGAAAATAAAAATCAAAATTCGCATAAAAGGATAATTATTTATTCGCTGTGATTGACGGAGGAGAAGGATCGGATCGTTATATTAATTGTACCTTGCTGCATCCATGCGGCGAAGACGATCGTTTGCGTGGCCGCGCGAGTTGGCTCGTCGATCGATTCGCGAAACAACGAAGCTTTATTCGGCGGACTGTCGATAATTCATGGTGTTCGACGTGCGCGCATTAATGCGATGAGTACAAACACCGGAGTCATCAATCTACCGTATTACGAGGATGTGCTCGGGCCTAAAGGCCCATACTTCACTTTGCGCTCGCTGTATCAGCCCGATGAGTATCATCGATGTTCCCGTCCGGTTGTCTGCTCGATAATTCTTCCTTCGGGCGAAGACATCTATCTCAATCTCGTTAGGCAGCTGATGAAACCGCTGATGGCCGATTTTCAGCCGCGACCGAACTATTAGATCATCGACTAAGTAATCCGGCTCGCGTCTGGGTGACGGCACAACTCAATGTAGCGATGCTTTGGAACATTTCAGCATTTTAAAGGTCTCCTATGCTGCTATAAAATTAATATACGACAGGCTGTGTGTTACGTGGTGTGCTGTTTTAATCCGATTTATTGCCATTTAGAATGATGCATTATCGCGCCCGGCAAGGAGCATCGCAAACTCGCAAAAAGCGATTCTGTGCGCTTTTGCGAGTCTAACGCGCGCAGACTTCTTCGGCAGACGCGCGTCGGATTTTCTCTCGTCATCGCGTCATTTAATTCGCAATTAGTCGCATCCCGCCCTCACGCAGCCCTCCTCCGCCGCGGATCGGCACACACGGGCGTTAATAACACGATGATTACTCGGAGTTGTAATTGCGATATCTGCGGGGGTAGCGCGGCGCGGCGCGCGACGCTTGATTATGTTAATAACTTCATTTAGAGGATAGGACGCGCAAGTTCGGCATCGATCCCGAAGCCATCTTGGAAATTTTATTCTCGACAGAAATGCGTCGAAGCAGCTTATTAACAAAGTTAAATTGAGCAAAGTTTCTGGCTCTGATTACCCGCTCGCGCGCGCAGGCTAGTTCAGTTTTCAGGAGCATTACGGGGTTTACCTCGCTGCCCAGTAGAAGCAGTTTCCCCATTATCTTACGGAGATTTATTTGTACATGTTTACCGGAGGGGGCTGCATCGCGTTCCCCCTGCATCCCCCTTTGTCAAGCATTGCGTAATCGACCGGCTGCCGGCCGGCCGTTATTCGAATGAATATTGTTTTGGTCCGCGCTGCATTAAGGGGGGAACCTGCTTTAGAACGCTGAAAATAAGGTATAACTTTACGAATTTTGTTTGGAGAAACTATACAGCGGATCATTATAAAACTTTGATGCATTTATTAGTACATGTTTAAAGACAAAAAAAATTATTTTTTTATTTGAATATATCGCCTGTAGAGGTCGTCCTGGAGGCATCTTAGTGCATTGGTGAGCATTCTCCTGCCTCCAAATTTCATCCAAACTGAAAAATTGAAATATTTTCTCGTTATTTATGAATTCCCATCGTCGATGAACCTTTAATATTCATAAAAACATTAAGTTAAACAATTATTTTTGCATGAAAAAGTTCAAAAACTTTGCCTAACAATCGTACGTTTGTGTTCTAAGCTCCACCATTTTGGCACTTTTCAACTTTTTTCTTCTCTCTTTGGTTCATCGACGATGGGAACTCATAAATAACGAGAAGATATTTCAATTTTTCAGTTTAGACGAAATTTGGAGGCAGAAGAATGCTCACCGATTTGCAACGCCGGCGACGCGGCTGCACTAAGATTTCTCCAGGACGACCTCTACAGGCGATATATTCAAATCAAAAAATAATTTTTTTATCTTTAAACATGTACTAATAAATGCATTGTAAATTGGTGAGCATTCTCCTGCCTCCAAATTTCATCCAAACTGAAAAATTGAAATATTTTCTCGTTATTTATGAATTCCCATCGTCGATGAACCTTTAATATTCATAAAAACATTAAGTTAAACAACTATTTTTGCATGAAAAAGTTCAAAAACTTTGCCTAACAATCGTACTTTTGTGTTCTAAGCTCCACCATTTTGGCACTTTTCAACTTTTTTCTTCTCTCTTTGGTTCATCGACGATGGGAACTCATAAATAACGAGAAGATATTTCAATTTTTCAGTTTAGACGAAATTTGGAGGCAGAAGAATGCTCACCGATTTGCAACGCCGGCGACGCGGCTGCACTAAGATTTCTCCAGGACGACCTCTACAGGCGATATATTCAAATCAAAAAATAATTTTTTTATCTTTAAACATGTACTAATAAATGCATTGTAAATTGGTGAGCATTCTCCTGCCTCCAAATTTCATCCAAACTGAAAAATTGAAATATTTTCTCGTTATTTATGAATTCCCATCGTCGATGAACCTTTAATATTCATAAAAACATTAAGTTAAACAACTATTTTTGCATGAAAAAGTTCAAAAACTTTGCCTAACAATCGTACTTTTGTGTTCTAAGCTCCACCATTTTGGCACTTTTCAACTTTTTTCTTCTCTCTTTGGTTCATCGACGATGGGAACTCATAAATAACGAGAAGATATTTCAATTTTTCAGTTTAGACGAAATTTGGAGGCAGGAGAATGCTCGCCAATTTGCAACGCCGGCGACGCGGCTGCACTAAGATTTCTCCAGGACGACCTCTACAGGCGATATATTCAAATCAAAAAATAATTTTTTTATCTTTAAACATGTACTAATAAATGCATTGTAAATTGGTGAGCATTCTCCTGCCTCCAAATTTCATCCAAACTGAAAAATTGAAATATTTTCTCGTTATTTATGAATTCCCATCGTCGATGAACCTTTAATATTCATAAAAACAGTAAGTTAAACCATTATTTTTGCATGAAAAAGTTCAAAAACTTTGCCTCAAAATCGTACTTTTGTGTTCTAAGCTCCACCATTTTGGCACTTTTCAACTTTTTTCTTCTCTCTTTGGTTCATCGACGATGGGAACTCATAAATAACGAGAAGATATTTCAATTTTTCAGTTTAGACGAAATTTGGAGGCAGGAGAATGCTCGCCAATTTGCAACGCCGGCGACGCGGCTGCACTAAGATTTCTCCAGGACGACCTCTACAGGCGATATATTCAAATCAAAAAATAATTTTTTTATCTTTAAACATGTACTAATAAATGCATTGTAAATTGGTGAGCATTCTCCTGCCTCGAAATTTCATCCAAACTGAAAAATTGAAATATTTTCTCGTTATTTATGAATTCCCATCGTCGATGAACCTTTAATATTCATAAAAACATTAAGTTAAACAACTATTTTTGCATGAAAAAGTTCAAAAACTTTGCCTAACAATCGTACTTTTGTGTTCTAAGCTCCACCATTTTGGCACTTTTCAACTTTTTTCTTCTCTCTTTGGTTCATCGACGATGGGAACTCATAAATAACGAGAACACATTTCAATTTTTCAGTTTAGACGAAATTTGGAGGCAGGAGAATGCTCGCCAATTTGCAACGCCGGCGACGCGGCTGCACTAAGATTTCTCCAGGACGACCTCTACAGGCGATATATTCAAATCAAAAAATAATTTTTTTATCTTTAAACATGTACTAATAAATGCATTGTAAATTGGTGAGCATTCTCCTGCCTCCAAATTTCATCCAAACTGAAAAATTGAAATATTTTCTCGTTATTTATGAATTCCCATCGTCGATGAACCTTTAATATTCATAAAAACATTAAGTTAAACAATTATTTTTGCATGAAAAAGTTCAAAAACTTTGCCTCAAAATCGTACTTTTGTGTTCTAAGCTCCACCATTTTGGCACTTTTCAACTTTTTTCTTCTCTCTTTGGTTCATCGACGATGGGAACTCATAAATAACGAGAAGATATTTCAATTTTTCAGTTTAGACGAAATTTGGAGGCAGGAGAATGCTCACCGATTTGCAACGCCGGCGACGCGGCTGCACTAAGATTTCTCCAGGACGACCTCTACAGGCGATATATTCAAATCAAAAAATAATTTTTTTATCTTTAAACATGTACTAATAAATGCATTGTAAATTGGTGAGCATTCTCCTGCCTCCAAATTTCATCCAAACTGAAAAATTGAAATATTTTCTCGTTATTTATGAATTCCCATCGTCGATGAACCTTTAATATTCATAAAAACATTAAGTTAAACAACTATTTTTGCATGAAAAAGTTCAAAAACTTTGCCTAACAATCGTACTTTTGTGTTCTAAGCTCCACCATTTTGGCACTTTTCAACTTTTTTCTTCTCTCTTTGGTTCATCGACGATGGGAACTCATAAATAACGAGAAGATATTTCAATTTTTCAGTTTAGACGAAATTTGGAGGCAGGAGAATGCTCACCGATTTGCAACGCCGGCGACGCGGCTGCACTAAGATTTCTCCAGGACGACCTCTACAGGCGATATATTCAAATCAAAAAATAATTTTTTATCTTTAAACATGTACTAATAAATGCATTGTAAATTGGTGAGCATTCTCCTGCCTCCAAATTTCATCCAAACTGAAAAATTGAAATATTTTCTCGTTATTTATGAATTCCCATCGTCGATGAACCTTTAATATTCATAAAAACATTAAGTTAAACAATTATTTTTGCATGAAAAAGTTCAAAAACTTTGGCCTAACAATCGTACTTTTGTGTTCTAAGCTCCACCATTTTGGCACTTTTCAACTTTTTTCTTCTCTCTTTGGTTCATCGACGATGGGAACTCATAAATAACGAGAAGATATTTCAATTTTTCAGTTTAGACGAAATTTGGAGGCAGGAGAATGCTCACCGATTTGCAACGCCGGCGACGCGGCTGCACTAAGATTTCTCCAGGACGACCTCTACAGGCGATATATTTAAATAAAAAAATAATTTTTTTATCTTTAAACATGTACTAATAAATGCATCAAAGTTTTATAATGATCCGCTGTATAGTTTCTCCAAAAACAATTCGTAAAATATACCTTATTTTCAGCGTTCTAAAGCAGGCTCCCCCCTTAATGATACGTCAAGTAGCTTAATTAGCGTCAGCGCGGTAATTCGTGCTGCAATCGATCACGCGGTATCTTTCGCTTGCAACTCGTTCGTTGCTCCAGTCGTCTATCCACTATCGCGATGAAAGGATGAGATTTTGATAATATTAGTTTTCGAGATAATATTGTCGTCTCGATCGAGCGACTTGGCGGCGCAAAAGTACGCAAGAAATCAGCTAAAAATTCTGCAGCATCATCGTTCATTGTCGAGATAAACCGCGACGCGAAGTGTCTCGTACGTGGTTGCCACTCGCGAGACGAAGAGAAATCGAGAGATCGAGAGAGAGAGGCGTCACGCATTATCTCGTTGCACACGTTCATGCGTCATGTTCCGAGAACGATAGAATGAAGACGACGCGCGGCTACGTTTGACCTTCGCAAAGTTTGCAACCTCTTCCACTTGTGCAACCTGTTGCCTCGCCGGCAAAAGACGGCTTTCAAACGTACCCACGTGATGAAAGGCCGAATGGAGCGCGACGCGCGCTCGCTCTTTAGGGATGCGATTATTCGCGCGGATCTTCGGCCGAAGTGAAGGGTCGAAGGGAGACTCCCTTACAGCTGTTACATGAAAAATACCGCCGTGGAGTAACACAAACGCCTCTTTCGCACATTCAGGCTCTTCGTTATCACATGTGTCACATGAGCGGCAATCGCGCATTTTTTTCCACGACCGATAACGAGCACCGAGTGTAACGCGAGAATAACAGACGCACATATTATCAACTATCCGCCCGGCCGTTCGGCGCAATCAGCGCGATGAGTCCACAATTCGTGTCATAAATTGCTTCCTCTCTTTAATGCGTCTCGTTTGCCGGAGTGCTCGTGTTATATGTATACACACGGGGCGCATTTTTAAAATAAGCTGCCCGCGCGTGTGCAACTGACACAAAAAAGAATTACGGGGTGAGAGCAGGTGACGGAGCCGGGCGTAAGCTATTTTTGACAGTGAGACCATTTTTCAAGACCTTACCCGGCTACCCGGGGCGAGGTACGCATATGTCGATACGGGAATTGAGATAATCTTGATAAAACAATATCGGTATCTGCTTGTTGCAACGTATTTTTTATTTTTTTATTTAACTATGATGCACACGCCGGAGAAAAATATCTGCTGTGTCAAAAATCTGCCATGTTAAAAATGTCTACATTCGCGTTTGTCAATAATCCGTTACGACTCAGATCCATCAACGGAGAATGGATATTACACATGTTAAATCTACAAATAGTCATAAAATGTCAGTACGATTTTTAATTAGCCATCTCGCAAGGCAACTTCTTTTGGAAAAGAAAAAAAAGAGAGCCGAATCGTTTACTGAGAAATCAGAAAATTACTGAGAAGAGGAGTGTTAAATGTTATTCCCGTCACTTGCCGATCGCGTCGCGTCAAATTTTCTCGCGGAAGCTACGAAAAGATGGCCAAGGATAGGGACATCAATAATTTCGAGAGTTACCCGTGCGCGCGGGGATTCCCATTCTCGTCCAGAGCTTTCCGTTCCTTTCGGGAATAATTTATGAGGAAAAATAGGGAGCATAGACGAGCATAAAGAAAAATAAGGGCGAGGGGCGCAGGTGAGAGACCAAGTCAGACGGTGTTTTTGACAATGCGATCATTTTTCAGGGGCGTAGCGGGAAGGTATAGTCAGTCATCTCGCACTATCTCGAGCTTCGTCGAGCGAAAGCGTCGAAATCGCGCGTACACGCGATACTGCGTGCGCCACACGAGCTTTCGAATGTCTGTCATTTCTCAACGAGACAATACCGGAGTCGCGCGAGCATCAGAGAGAGCTTCTGCCTCCTCCACCGGTTCCGGGAAATAAAAATGATTACGTGCGCGCATCTGAGACAGCCCAGCTTCTTTTATATGTAATAAGATGTAAAATATTTGCAGCGCGAGCCGGGCGATATTGGTACGGGAGTCGGAAATTTCCGTCTTGGAATGATCGCTTCAATCTCGTTGCAAACGCGATCTGCATCGATCTGCGTGCCACGATCGGCGATGTGGATCGTCGAAATTCCGTTCATGACAGCGCGCAGAGTGCGTCTTGCGCATTATCCGTCGGCAGCAATAATTTCTCGCGGAACCTTTCGGCTGGATGCAGTCCCTTCTTCAAGCGTACTCGTGGAGGGCCGGGTTTTCTATGAAGACTCAAGCGAAGGATTTCCCATAACGTCGAGAGCGTCGCGTTCGCGTTCTGAACAAAGCATGAAACATTTATATTCTATTACTTCTCGGAACTATCACGCGGAATCATACCGCACGAGCAATCAAAGATAGCGCGTGCATGATTAATGTGTTTTCCTCCGCATTCGTAGCATTCAAACGCCGTGCTCCAAGAAGCCAGTGCACGCTAATAAGATGTTTTTCTTGAGGAAACTCTACGCACTTTACATTCGTAGCTTCTTCTTTCCGTGCGTGCGCATGCATACTTCTCTACCTGCTATTAACAATGCAAATGACTTCAGACAATGGCGCCAGCGTATAACGCAGAACCTCGGTTACGTAAACAAAATACAGAAAAATAGCTCAATTTCGCGGCCAAGGATTGCTTACCTTCGTGAGCTGCGAAGGCAGTGTCGTTCTTTAATAATGTACGCGTTTAGCCGAGCAGACCGAAAGTGCATCGCTGAAAGCTGAACAATGCCTCAAAGCTGACGGGTAATTCGGCATAGTAATTTCGATATTCGAAATTTTCGAGCGAATACAACATCTGACATCGATTTCGTTCATGCGTCATTATTCGCCATGCATTGATCATTATGCCGTCTATTGTAAGCTATAGTAATAATTAGCGTACCCGATATTAATCCTAAAGCCTAGTACAATCATTCCGCGATACAACCCGAACGGATGATGATTATTTTTATGATCCCATGCGATCCGAGCGTATTCGCTGTGTGATTAACAGCACGCGCATGATTATGATAATAATCAAATTTCAATTTAACAGATGGCTAAATTATTCAAAGGTCGTGAGGCTGATCGGTATGTTGTAATCAAAATTAAGTAACATCTAAATCGCGCGCGGCGCGGCAACGTGATGCATTATGCTAATGAGAGATAGTGAAGATCACCGCAGACCGCTTCAGCCTTTAACTATCTCGACAGATTCGATCTCGATCTCGTGTCGAAAAATATTTACAGCATTTGTGATAGCTACGTATTACGTATATGCAAGAAGAATGCAGGTATCACAAATGTTGTAAATATTTTTCGACGCGAGATCGAAGTCCGTCGAGATAGTTAAAGATGTGGCTGAAGCGGTCTGCGGTGATGATCTTCACTATTTCTCATTAGCATTAATGCATCACGCCTTGCCGCGTCGCGCAAAATTGAGATGTTATTGGGTTGGCCAAAAAGTAATTGCGTTTTTTTTAATATAAATAAAAGGCGAATTTTTCATGGGAAACAAAAACTTTATTAAATAATATATTGTTCATTTTGTTTGATTATCTTTTGCCATTTTTCAGGCAACTTCATGATTCCGCGCTCAAAAAAGTTCTTATCTTTTTCAGCAATAAACAATTCCAACAACGATTTGATATCCTCATCAGCAGTCAAGGTTTTACCACTCAAGGCGTTTTGCAAAGAACGAAACGAATGGTAATCTGATGGTGCCAGGTCTGGCGAATATGGTGGATGTGGTAACACATCCCATCCAAGCTGCAACAATTTTTCACGAGTGACCAAACTTGTACGTGGTCTAGCGTTATCATGGTGAAACGCAACACCTTTGCGATTCACCAATTCTCGACGTTTCTGTTTGATGGCATCATTTAATTTATCCAGTTGACGACAGTATACGTCTGAATTAATGGTTTGATTCCTTGCAAGCAGCTCAAAATACACAGTCCCACCAGACTGACAGCATAATCTTTCTTTGGTGAATATCTGCTTTTCAAGTGCTTTCAGCAGGTTCATCACGATCTTTTTCGTTTGACGTTGTTGTAGACGATCGATTTTTCGTCGCCTGTTATCATACGTTTCAAAAATGCATCATTTTCCTCACGTTTCAAAAGAGAATCGCAGATGTCAATACGCTCAGTGAGATGAATTTCTTTGAGCTCATGTGGTACCGAAATATCGAGCTACTAATGTATCCAAGTCGTTTTAAATGGTTTTCAACACTCGATTTCGATACATTAAGATTCTCAGCAATCTCTCGGGTCGTTAAACGCCGATTGGAATCGATCGGTGCCTTTATTTTGTCATCATCAATTTCGATTGGCCTTCCTGAGCGTGGTGCATCTTTCACATTAAAATCTGCAGATCGAAATTTAGTAAACGAATTTTGACACTGCCGCAGTTTTAAAGCATCTTCGCCATATATTGGGTTGGTCAAAAAGTAATTGCGTTTTTTTTAATATAAATAAAAGGCGAATTTTTCATGGGAAACAAAAACTTTATTAAATAATATATTGTTCATTTTGTTTGATTATCTTTTGCCATTTTTCAGGCAACTTCATGATTCCGCGCTCAAAACAGTTCTTATCTTTTTCAGCAAAAAACATTTCCAACAACGATTTGATATCCTCATCAGCAGTCAAGGTTTTACCACTCAAGGCGTTTTGCAAAGAACGAAACGAATGGTAATCTGATGGTGCCAGGTCTGGCGAATATGGTGGATGTGGTAACACGTCCCATCCAAGCTGCAACAATTTTTCACGAGTGACCAAACTTGTACGTGGTCTAGCGTTATCATGGTGAAACGCAACACCTTTGCGATTCACCAATTCTCGACGTTTCTGTTTGATGGCATCGTTTAATTTATCCAGTTGACGACAGTATACGTCTGAATTAATGGTTTGATTCCTTGCAAGCAGCTCAAAATACACAATACCTTTAAAGTCCCACCAGACTGACAGCATAATCTTTCTTTGGTGAATATCTGCTTTTCAAGTGCTTTCAGCAGGTTCATCACGATCTTTTTCGTTTGACGTTGTTGTAGACGATCGATTTTTCGTCGCCTGTTATCATACGTTTCAAAAATGCATCATTTTCCTCACGTTTCAAAAGAGAATCGCAGATGTCAATACGCTCAGTGAGATGAATTTCTTTGAGCTCATGTGGTACCGAAATATCGAGCTACTAATGTATCCAAGTCGTTTTAAATGGTTTTCAACACTCGATTTCGATACATTAAGATTCTCAGCAATCTCTCGGGTCGTTAAACGCCGATTGGAATCGATCGGTGCCTTTATTTTGTCATCATCAATTTCGATTGGCCTTCCTGAGCGTGGTGCATCTTTCACATTAAAATCTGCAGATCGAAATTTAGTAAACGAATTTTGACACTGCCGCAGTTTTAAAGCATCTTCGCCATATATTGGGTTGGCCAAAAAGTAATTGCGTTTTTTGTAATATAAATAAAAGGCGAATTTTTCATGGGAAACAAAAACTTTATTAAATAATATATTGTTCATTTTGTTTGATTATCTTTTGCCATTTTTCAGGCAACTTCATGATTCCGCGCTCAAAACAGTTCTTATCTTTTTCAGCAAAAAACATTTCCAACAACGATTTGATATCCTCATCAGCAGTCAAGGTTTTACCACTCAAGGCGTTTTGCAAAGAACGAAACGAATGGTAATCTGATGGTGCCAGGTCTGGCGAATATGGTGGATGTGGTAACACGTCCCATCCAAGCTGCAACAATTTTTCACGAGTGACCAAACTTGTACGTGGTCTAGCGTTATCATGGTGAAACGCAACACCTTTGCGATTCACCAATTCTCGACGTTTCTGTTTGATGGCATCGTTTAATTTATCCAGTTGACGACAGTATACGTCTGAATTAATGGTTTGATTCCTTGCAAGCAGCTCAAAATACACAGTCCCACCAGACTGACAGCATAATCTTTCTTTGGTGAATATCTGCTTTTCAAGTGCTTTCAGCAGGTTCATCACGATCTTTTTCGTTTGACGTTGTTGTAGACGATCGATTTTTCGTCGCCTGTTATCATACGTTTCAAAAATGCATCATTTTCCTCAGGTTTCAAAAGAGAATCGCAGATGTCAATACGCTCAGTGAGATGAATTTCTTTGAGCTCATGTGGTACCGAAATATCGAGCTACTAATGTATCCAAGTCGTTTTAAATGGTTTTCAACACTCGATTTCGATATGTTAAGATTCTCAGCAATCTCTCGGGTCGTTAAACGCCGATTGGAATCGATCGGTGCCTTTATTTTGTCATCATCAATTTCGATTGGCCTTCCTGAGCGTGGTGCATCTTTCACATTAAAATCTGCAGATCGAAATTTAGTAAACGAATTTTGACACTGCCGCAGTTTTAAAGCATCTTCGCCATATACATGACATAACTTTTTATGAGCTTGCACAGCGTTTTTCCCTTTTCGGAAGTAATAAAACAAAATATGAGGAAAATGTTCTTTTTGATTTTCCATTTTGAAATCGACGGCAAACAAACAATTGTTAACGAAATCGTGTACTTTCTTTTTGTAAAACAAGCTTGAACTGTGAGTTGTTAACCTACATAATGAATTTGCGGTTTAGAATAAAGTTAGTTACATTTCAAGACATGTATGTCCATCTGTTGGAAAAAAACGCAATTACTTTTTGGCCAACCCAATACTGAATTTTGATTACAACATACCGATCAATCTCATAGGCGAAAAGGTCCATGAATATAAATGTGCTCAGTAAGTAAATAATAAGTAAGATAAGACTATCGCACAAATACATACATGATGAAAGAACCTTCATGCACTGAAGCAGAAACGTGAAAGGGGAGAGGGAGGGCTCTGATAAATTATTCGCGCGTGTAATAATCGCGCGGCAGGGTCGACGGAGCGATCGCAGGGGGAAAAATGGGAGAAATCCTCATCCGTCGTTGATGCTCGCCGATAGACTTCCGGTCTGGTTTCACCACTGCCATCGAACACGAGCACGTGTACGTGCACGCGACATCGCGCTGCTCGCTACGCAAGCTGGACAGGCAGCCGTGATCGATCGGGTCATCAAACATCTTGCCATATCGTAGGCTGAATCCCTGGCGGCGACGAGGGATGAGGGCGACGGTCCCGCTATTTTTATTACGCGGTTTAACCTGACGGCGATTGCATCGACCGGAGACCGATGACGTTTTTATATACGGCCGCGATGGCTGTGGCGGCGGCAGGAACCGAACAAAAAGAGCCCCGGTGGCGAGATTATTTCGGAGTGCCACTCCACGCGAGCGAACCTGATCCGGGGGATGTTCGTCCGCGCGCGAGGACCTCCTCCTCGAAAATGGAGTAGCCCGCAAACGAGAACAAGGATGCGAATAAAGCGCATAGAGCGATGCTGATCGCGTCGACGAAAGTGGAGAATAATAATGTCTCGTTACATTTGTTGACATTTTAGCCATTATCTTTTCGCTTTTGCTCGACTGAGTTTGAAAAAGTCTTCTTCCACCGGACTATTCATCTTTTTCGTGTTTTTATGGAAGGAGGTTTCAATGAAGAAGATACGGCGAATTCCCTTTGCTGTTTGTAATAGCAGATTACCATGAAGATACGTGCGCGCATTGTCCGTTCGTTTAGCGCGACGTGTCCGCTGTTTTTTCGTTATTTGCACGAAACAAAACCTGGCCAAGGGGTATTTCGCCATTAGGGAGATATATTTGCGTGTGCGCGAAGTCATTAAAGAGAAGCGGATTGAACTGCAGCGGATTTACAGAGCACGTTGCGTTAGCGAAGCACGGCAAAGCGCGACGAAAAACAATAAATAATGGACCGGGTTGTCTATTCGAATACGTTGCGGAGAATATCGCGCGCGGGTTATCTCGCGCGCGAGGAGCCGCGACATAAGTATGCATGAAGTTAGGTGAGGCTCGTCTGAAATATTAAACAGCTAGACTTCTCACGCTGAGGTCGGAAAACTGTTTACCCTGGAGGGCGCGACGGAGAAAGAGAGAGCGACAGGAAGTGAGGGCTGCGGCCACCGTTGAAACCACGGCCGACTCTTTACTCTCCTCCGTTTGATAAATAATGCGGTCGCATTTTGCGCGGGAAAACTTTCGGATATCGAGCCGCATTCGCTGATACACACGTTCGCGCGCGCAACGAAAGACAATACACCGGCGCGGTGTGGTCGCAGCGATCGATTGATCGGAAAGCGATCTCGCAGGCACGCGAGTCATCAACCAGATTATTGCGATTACAACGACGGTTTCAACGAGGTTGCCCAAATGCCGCGTTTCCGTGTGAATCAGCTGATCCGCCCGGTATTTGAGCAGCCCTCCCTCTATCTCTCTCTTTCTTCCTGTAGCCATTGTCTGAACGTTATAACAATCGCCGGCGGCAACCGCGAAAGTTACAACGACCCGGCGACGCGGCCAGAAAGAGCACGCCGGCGTGTTCCGCCGTCGATCGCAGTTACCGCGGCGTGTGCACCGCGCGGCGAAGATTGCCAAGTTTCATCGAGGATTCCTTACAAAGCCTGACTTATTTAGCCCGAGGCCCGCGATGGGCGCCACCACCTCTTTGCACCCCTCGCCACATCGTTCGCCGCCCCTTTGACTCGGCTCGCACGGAGCGCGAGCTCCGCGGCGATACTACCGACGCGGTCGAAGGGGGTGAGAGCGAGCGAGCGGTCGGGAGGACGAGGTGGTGAAGGGTTGCAGGGGCGAGGTTGAAAGGACGAAACGCTCTTTTGTCGGTGCCCCCCACACCGCAGAACTTTATTAATTGCGCGTTTTGTTATGCAGATTCCTGCAGAGCCAGTCTCAGTCTCTTCCGACTGCCGCTGCTCTGCCCGAAGCAACGGCTTGCCCGCCCGCCCGGCCCGCGCGACCCCATTAACCCTCCGCTGGATCGCGGACGGTCCAGGCCCCGCCTTTAAAAGATTACCCTCGAATTCATTGCCTTCAATCGGGAGAAAACTTTGCGCATTCTGCAACGATCCACCTTCCCACCCTCCCGCCGTCGTATTTCATCTTTCGGATCCGGCCGTCTCGTGGCGAGGGTGGAGGGTTGCATTATGCATTGACGAGTAGACGACGTCGAACCTGTCGGTCATTACGACGAGGCGAACTGTCTCGCAGCGTCTGATCCGTTTGGCTGTCATTAAGAGGTCACGAAGTCAAGAGGAGGGAATTGTCGAATTATTCCGGAAGTACACGGAAGTACTGATCGAAGTCGGCGTCACCAATTTCACGATATGACAAATGCGCAAATAAATCATGAGAACAAAGAAACGAAGACTTTCGTGAATTGCAAGATATTTTATCTAGTCAAAAGATTATCGTACGTTTAAGGGGGGAGCCTGCTTTAGAACGCTGAAAATAAGGTATATTTTACGAATTGTTTTTGGAGAAACTATACAGCGGATCATTATAAAACTTTTATGCATTTATTAGTACATGTTTAAAGATAAAAAAATTATTTTTTGATTTGAATATATCGCCTGTAGAGGTGTCGTCCTGGAGGCACTTAGTGCAGCTGGCATTGCAAATTGGTGAGCATTCTCCTGCCTCCAAATTTCGTCTAAACTGAAAAATTGAAATGTGTTCTCGTTATTTATGAGTTCCCATCGTCGATGAACCAAAGAGAGAAGAAAAAAGTTGAAAAGTGCCAAAATGGTGGAGCTTAGAACACAAAAGTACGATTTTGAGGCAAAGTTTTTGAACTTTTTCATGCAAAAATAATGGTTTAACTTAATGTTTTTATGAATATTAAAGGTTCATCGACGATGGGAATTCATAAATAACGAGAAAATATTTCAATTTTTCAGTTTGGATGAAATTTGGAGGCGGGAGAATGCTCACCAATGCACTAAGATGCCTCCGGGACGACCTCTACAGGCGATATATTCAAATAAAAAAATAATTTTTTTTATCTTTAAACATGTACTAATAAATGCATCAAAGTTTTATAATGATCCGCTGTATAGTTTCTCCAAAAAAATTCGTAAAATTATACCTTATTTTCAACGTTCTAAAGCAGGCTCCCCCCTTAATGGGAAAACTGCCGATATTGTTGCAGCGCAAACTTAACGGAGTACACCTGCGATGTTGCGCATTACAGTCTTCCGAAAGAGCGACAAAGGAACGAGTGTCACGCGCGTTACTTGAGGGATCGGAGAATTTCGAGCATTTATTTCCGAACGCCTCGGCCGTAAGCTCTTTGCGTCTGGTAACATCGTCTGTCGCAGTGCGACGAGCTACTTTGCCGGACGGGCCGATAATTAGCCCATTAGAAAATTAAAAGTCCAACGACCGCTGACAAGGCGGGAGGTGGCGATGGTGGTATCCGTCCCGTTTCGCCTTGAGGCGTGTTCCGTTTACGACGGTAGTCATTACTGTCGTCTCGAGCCAAAACGAAATATTCCTCCGGGAAATACAGCATAAGGACCACTTAAGAGCCATCCGTTCACTTTCCTCTTTCCTCTCTCCCTCCCCTCCTCTCTCTTTGTTTCTCTTTTTGTGTGGATCAGCGTCTCTTTCACTCCGTAATAATTGTGATCTCAGGGACCAACCGGTTGCCATGACTGACGCAAATTTCTTCTGAAATCTGCAATCGTGGACTTTTAAAGAAACTGGTCGTGAGTCAGGATAAAGCCAGTGAAGTGACCATAAACATAGGCAATTTCCTATGTCTATGCCAACGACGCGAGAAAATACAAGTCACATCGCAGAAAGACTGTACATGAACTTCCTTTTGAGAGCGAGAACAACGACGAGCGGTCGTTCACACTAACGAAAATCGCTATCAATCGCACGCGCTAATATTCACGTAACAATTTGCCGCATAAATATACTAATTTATATTGCTTTCTCCTCGGCGACGTCATGAGACGCTAATTTAATAAACAATTTCACGAAAATTATTATATTAGGGGTGTAATTTAGTTTTGAGGGTTTTTTTGCTCAAAAACGCATGTATTTAAATATGATAATGAATCAATACCTTAATAAAAATATTTTCCTTCCTTTTCTATAACTTTTTCCCATCTTTCTGGCAAGAGATGACGATAAAATGACTCTTCTTTTCAGTTGATCCATTCGTCGACGAATTTTCGCACTTCTTCCAAATTATCAAAGTGTGTATCCTCTAAAGCGTCTTGCATCCACCGGAACAAATAATAATCGCATGGAGAATACGCGGGGTGCGGTAAGACTTGCCATTCGAGCTCTAATAGTGTTTGTTTCACTGATGACGCAACGTCAGGTCGAGCGTTGTCACGAAGAAGAATCACTTTCCGTCGTTTACTCGCAATTGGTGGTCGTTTTTGGTCCAATGCTTCCTTCAACTTGTACAATTGGTGTCGATAACGATCAGCCGTGACAGTCTCTTGCGGATTTAGTACACTATCCCACCAAATACAGAGCATTACTTTTGAACCGTGAATATTGCGTCTCGGAGTGGATGTTAATGATCCACCCATGATTTTCTGCGTTTGGGATTATCAAAATAGATCCACTTTTCATCCCCAGTAACAATCCGAGACAAAAGACTCTTCTTTTTTTGCCTGGCGATCAACGAAGTGCAAATGTTCAAATGGCACTTTCCGATAATTGATGTCGAACCCATTTCCCTTCTTTCTGAATTTTTCCCATTTCATGCAAATGTTTGGCAACTGTTGTACGATCAACATTTAATGCTCTGGCAAGAGATGGATTCCACCACGATAAAATGACTCTTCTTTTCAGTTGATCCATTCGTCGACGAATTTTCGCACTTGTTCGAAATTATGAAAGTGTGTATCCTCTAAAGCGTCTTGCATCCACCGGAACAAATAATAATCGCATGGAGAATACGCGGGGTGCGGTAAGACTTGCCATTCGAGCTCTAATAGTGTTTGTTTCACTGATGACGCAACGTCAGGTCGAGCGTTGTCACGAAGAAGAATCACTTTCCGTCGTTTACTCGCAATTGGTGGTCGTTTTTGGTCCAATGCTTCCTTCAACTTGTACAATTGGTGTCGATAACGATCAGCCGTGGCAGTCTCGTGCGGATTTAGTACACTATCCCACCAAATACAGAGCATTACTTTTGAACCGTGAATATTGCGTCTCGGAGTGGATGTTGATGCTTCGCCTGGATCCACCCATGATTTTCCGCGTTTCGGATTATCAAAATAGATCCACTTTTCATCCCCAGTAACAATCCGAGACAAAAGACTCTTCTTTTTTTGCCTGGCGATCAACGAAATGCAAATGTTCAAATGGCACTTTCCGATAATTGATGTCGAACCCATTTCCCTTCTTTCTGAATTTTTCCCATTTCATGTAAATGTTTGGCAACTGTTGTACGATCAACATTTAATGCTCTGGCAAGAGATGGATTCCACCACGATAAAATGACTCTTCTTTTCAGTTGATCCATTCGTCGACGAATTTTCGCACTTCTTCCAAATTATCAAAGTGTGTATCCTCTAAAGCGTCTTGCATCCACCGGAACAAATAATAATCGCATGGAGAATACGCGGGGTGCGGTAAGACTTGCCATTCGAGCTGTAATAGTGTTTGTTTCACTGATGACGCAACGTCAGGTCGAGCGTTGTCACGAAGAAGAATCACTTTCCGTCGTTTACTCGCAATTGGTGGTCGTTTTTGGTCCAATGCTTGCTTCAACTTGTACAATTGGTGTCGATAACGATCAGCCGTGGCAGTCTCGTGCGGATTTAGTACACTATCCCACCAAATACAGAGCATTAC
This sequence comes from Ooceraea biroi, assembly GCF_003672135.1. Lineage (NCBI taxonomy): Eukaryota > Metazoa > Arthropoda > Insecta > Hymenoptera > Formicidae > Ooceraea > Ooceraea biroi. The sequence continues at coordinate 7,948,136 of NC_039518.1, read as the reverse complement.
TTTTGAACCGTGAATATTGCGTCTCGGAGTGGATGTTGATGATCCACCCATGATTTTCTGCGTTTCGGATTATCAAAATAGATCCACTTTTCATCCCCAGTAACAATCCGAGACAAAAGACTCTTCTTTTTTTGCCTGGCGATCAACGAAATGCAAATGTTCAAATGGCACTTTCCGATAATTGATGTCGAACCCATTTCCCTTCTTTCTGAATTTTTCCCATTTCATGCAAATGTTTGGCAACTGTTGTACGATCAACATTTAATGCTCTGGCAAGAGATGGATTCCACCACGATAAAATGACTCTTCTTTTCAGTTGATCCATTCGTCGACGAATTTTCGCACTTCTTCCAAATTATCAAAGTGTGTATCCTCTAAAGCGTCTTGCATCCACCGGAACAAATAATAATCGCATGGAGAATACGCGGGGTGCGGTAAGACTTGCCATTCGAGCTCTAATAGTGTTTGTTTCACTGATAACGCAACGTCAGGTCGAGCGTTGTCACGAAGAAGAATCACTTTCCGTCGTTTACTCGCAATTGGTGGTCGTTTTTCGTCCAATGCTTGCTTCAACTTGTACAATTGGTGTCGATAACGATCAGCCGTGGCAGTCTCGTGCGGATTTAGTACACTATCCCACCAAATACAGAGCATTACTTTTCAACCGTGAATATTGCGTCTCGGAGTGGATGTTGATGCTTCGCCTGGATCCACCCATGATTTTCCGCGTTTCGGATTATCAAAATAGATCCACTTTTCATCCCCAGTAACAATCCGAGACAAAAGACTCTTCTTTTTTTGCCTGGCGATCAACGAAATGCAAATGTTCAAATGGCACTTTCCGATAATTGATGTCGAACCCATTTCCCTTCTTTCTGAATTTTTCCCATTTCATGCAAATGTTTGGCAACTGTTGTACGATCAACATTAATGCTCTGGCAAGTTCTGAAGTGGATCGTGTTGGATTTTCGTGCAATAATGCTTGCAAATCTGCATTTTCAAGCTTTCTTGGTTGTCCCGAGAGTTCTTTGTCCTTAATTGATGGGGCAGAATCACCATAAGTTTCGACAAGAAGTCTATAACCGTCAGCCGCAGTTTTCTTTTGATTAAAAAACAAAAGCAACGCATGTCGAAAATGCTAAAGAGCTTTCGGAAGTTGCATTTTTACGATGATGTAAACACGACTGTTATTGCTATAATGCTACTAAATGTGATGGATAATGTCAAGACTGTAAGAAACAACAGTTATGGGAAACAGCTATTGGAACAAACTGACACTACAGCCATCTGTTGCAAAACCCTCAAAACTAAATCACACTCCTAATATTTCTGCTTTTTTTTTAAACACCCGCACGATGACGACTTATGAGAGACGCAGAGGCTTTTCCGTTTGAAAGCTTTTTGTTTCGTTACAGTATTAACACGTGAACGTGATCAATATTACACCACGCAAAGGACGAGAGGTAGAGAGGGGCGGAGAAAGAACGGGAGTGACAGACATGAGGAATTTACGAGAGCAGAAATGACGCAGAATGAAAGACGGGACGAGAATGCGTGCGGGGGTGAATATTTGCTGCCGAATTGGCAGGGTGGTAACTCCGCTAATATCGAATATCTCGAAAGTTTCGTTGCTGCCGCGTTCTCCTTCGTTCCTCCCTGGTGGACCAGGGTAAAACCAAGCACCAACGGGAACCGGGGCGGATGTGCTCCGACAGAGAAGGTTGCTTCTCCTGGTGCCGGTCGCGTTGCAGAAACTCGCGCGCGTACTCGCCTGCCTGTATATTAAATGGTGTTCACGGTTCACCAGTCAAATTGAATCCCGGGCTATTGGCAGATTCTCAATAAGCTTCAACAATGGACTCTGTTACAGGAGCCCCACGTCCTCTCCTCTCCTCTCCTCTCCGCTCGTTCTTCGCGTCCCGCTGTCGTCGCCGCCCGTCGTACTTTCGTTCGCCGCGTTTCCTCTCGCATTTCCTCCCCAGGAACGTATCGACGCGGAGGGTGGCGAGTACGGTGGATGTTTCGTGCCGACGGTGTGAGATCCTTAAGAGCAATCGCCGATAAACCGCTCGACGGCGGAAGTTCGAAATTTTACAGCGACAATGGGATTTTCGGATGCTTCGTATCGTAATTTGTGAGCCGAGACTTCTCTGGTTGTCACGGCGAATCTAGCGAGAAATCGTATAGTTTTTCCGCACTGATTGATACGAGAAAATATTTAGCCGTCCAAGCTGTGCGTCACAAAAAGTGTAGAAAGCGAGAGACAACGAGAAAACGGCCTCGAGGCCTTACTTCGCAATTCAGTGAGAACTCTGGATACGTCACTGTTTCTTTCCGCCGGCTTCCTTCAATTTCCAATCGCAAGTCGTATGCATGCGGCCTGTTTGAAACTTTCAAATCAGAAAATAAATTGTGGATGTGACGATGGTGAGGCGTAATAACGATTTTCGTCAAAGTTATCGTCAGGATACGTGCAGGCAGATAGAAATAAAAATAAGGGAATCCTTTCGAAAGAAAGGAACAAACTGTAACATATTTATATGTAATAAATATGTTTATAATATATGTTTCTCGATCGGTTTAATTCGTGCGTACGAAGCATCGCGATGCGAGAATTACGCGATTGTGAGCCGCATTCGTACGAAAGTAACATAGACGGAGAAGAGCGAAAGGGGGGAGGATCGAGCCGTCACATTTCAAGGGAATTTTTGCGCATAGTCGAGACGTTTCATTCGCCGACATACGGGCGAGGTGCGGGTAGCGCGTGCATTGTCTGGCCGAGGTTAAGAGGGTTAGACCGAGTTAGGGGATGCTCCGGGAGGGTTGAGGAGCTAGGGAGGCAGGGTATCGGTGTAATGAAGAGCGACAGTGGCGCCCCCAACCATCGCTAATTTGCCGCTAAGTGCCCGGCTTTGTTTCCGTACGCTGATCCCATCGTTCGCAATATCCTGGATCCAAGGCGACGTTCCACGGTGTTTAAGAGAGAAAGCCAAATAACCTGCGGTATTACCCGGCAATCCAGTATGGATCGGTCTCCGAGATGGGAAAGGCAGGACGCGCTGGCGAAGCAAATACACTTTGGAAGAGACAGAGACAGAGGCGGCGGGGGGAGAGAGAAAATAAAAAACGAGAGACCAGACTTCCTTTTAATGTTGCCCAGCATGCTCGATGGCCGAATTCACTCGAGGCAGGACGTCGAAAATGCAATCCATCTTGAGACGTTTTAGAGCAATGAAATTAGCTTAAAAAAAGCTTGATGAAACATGGACATGCCTCCGATACGCTTGCTCGACGAGTCTTTACGTGTGATTTCGTGCATTGAAGTATTCTTCATGCGAAGTTGTCTTCATACGTCATTTAAAAATTTTATGCAAAACGGAAGCTCGTGAGATTCTCAAGTGCGCGAAGAGTCATAACGATAATACTGAAATGAAATATTGGGTTGTTCGGAAAGTAATTTCGTTTTTCACAAAGAGATGTCGTTAGTCGCGTTCCTCGATACTTAACCTTACTCTAAGCGACAAATTCGTTTTACATTTTGACAACTGACATTTCAGACGTCATTTAGTATCTTATTGTGTTGCGATCTGTCAAGTAATTGTTTTTTGGCATCACATCAAACATGGAAAATCAAAGTGAGCATTTTCGTAATATTTTGCTTTTTTACTACCGAAAGGGTAAAAATGCAGTGCAAGCGAGAAAAAAATTGGTGCCGTGTACGGAGAAGATGTATTGAGTGAACGTCATTGTCAGAATTGGTTTTCGAAATTTCGTACTGGAAATTTCGATTTGAAAGATGCACCACGTTCAGATCGGCCAATTAAAGCTGATGACGAGAAAATAAAGGCTCTGATGGATGCAAACCGTCGCATAACAACACGCGAAATTGCTGAAAAGTTAAATTTATCGAATTCGACCGTTTACGATCATTTGAAACGCCTTGGATTCGTTTCAAAGCTCGATATTCGGGTTCCACACAATTTAAAGGAAATTGACTTGATTCGACGCATTACCATCTGCGATTCATCGTTGAAACGTGAAGAAAATTAACCATTTTTGAAGCGAATCATAACTGGAGATGAAAAATTGATTGTTTACAACAATGTTAAGCGAAAACGATGATGGTCCAGGCAAGATGAACCTGCTCAATCGACATCCAAGGCAGATATTCATCAAAAGAAGATCATGCTTTCTGTATGGTGGGATTGGAAGGGAATCGTATTTTTCGAGCTACTACCAAGCAACCAGACGATTGATTCGAAAGTGTATTGTCGTCAGCTGGATGAATTGGATGCTGCCATCAAGCAGAAGCGACCAGAATTGGCGAATAGGAAAGGTGTCGTATTCCATCACGACAACGCCAGACCACACACAAGTTTGGTCACTCGCCAGAAGCTTTTACAGCTTGGATGGGATGTGCTACCACACCCACCATACTCTCCTGATCTGGCACCATCCGATTACCATTTGTTCCGGTCTCTACAAAATTCTTTGAACAATGTAAACTTCGATTCAAATGAAGGCGTCAAAAATCACTTGCTTCAATTTTTTGTCAATAAGGAGAAGGACTTCTATGAGCGTGGAATCTTAAAGTTGCCAGAAATATGGCGAAAGGTAGTGGAACAAAATGGCCAAGACATCACTGAATAAAATTTATTTTAAATATGAAAAAACCGCCTTTCATTTTTCCTTGAAAAAACGAAATAACTTTCCGAACAACCCAATAGATGAAAACGGACGTCTCGCAGTACCGTCCATCAAATCAAATGATTGTTATCAAATCATGGTCTCATATTACCACGATAAAGCTTACGCAATTTTCCATGAGGACGATTTCATTTTACTGCGGCACTTGAAGATTATCAACCAGCTGACGCACATAAACTCTCCCTTTTCCGATTGTTCTATTCGGTACGTCACTGCTGACATAACATACTAATTGAAGGAATACAACATAGTAGGAAGGAAAACACATGCTGTGCATTTTAATGATTAGAGGAGATCCCCTATTATGAGATATGCCCTAATATGAGATACTGGAGTTTCTGCTAAACTAGTGAGCTCCATCTGTTAATTCCACCATAAACTTATTACTCTTGGTGTAAAATATATTTAGTGAAAAATTCATTGTTCGTTATTGCGTTTAGCCTTTGCAAGAAAAGGTTTATGAAATTGTGAACATGTCAAAGGAACTTGAGGTTAGTCTTTAAACCTTGTTTATTACATAATAAAGAAATGGTTGGCAATAAATTCAGTATGCAATGATAGAGTAGAATCGTAGTAACAGGAAAATACGCGATTTGTTGAATTGCTTAATCGTAGAGGTTAGATTTCATGATCGCGGAACCGCTAGGCGCGTGGCTCGTATTCAGGGTACTCTTAATATGAGATAATTATTGCTCGAATATGAAGAGTACATAGTGTAATAAAAAGAAAGAAAATACTACGTTAAGGTTAAAGAAAAGTTAATACGAATTTTTGAGTATTTAATTTTTATAGAATCTGACTATGGAGGTTAGAGAAACAAGGAATAATAAAGTTTTTTACTTGCAATACTGATGTATTTTGCACTTTTAGCACCGATTTCTCAAGGTATCTTATTTCGTAGCACACTTTCGCGATCTTGCGTATTTTTTTAATTTTCAGAAAAAATAATATTTAAATTAGATTTTTCATTTGACCAACCTAAAGCTTATTAAATTCTCTTCAAGAGAACGTATTACATTTTAAAATTCTGCCTATAGATTTCCTTACATTCGGCAAAATCGATATGTATCTCATAATCGGGGACTTTCCTCTATTAATTAATTATATCCGGCTCTCGCCACATAGATTTTCTTCTCTCACTGTTGCTTTCAATTGACGTTGCATACGTCGCCTTACGTAAAACGAGCGATGCATGACGAACGTATAAATGGTGGGAGTTGCTGCAGCTACAGCAGTCATCCGTTCGCTCGCGACGTGACGACATCGGAGTGATCAGTGCCGCAGCCGGCCTTGCCGCCACTATGGACGTTTGGATACTGCTGTCTATATTAGCGGGCACCGTCGCTGCCTATTACTATTTCTTCAAAGAATTGAATTTCTTTAAAAAGCATGGACTTCTTCACGTACCACCGTTGCCTATCGTGGGCAACATGGGACCAGTTTTCGCTCGCCGAAAAACAATTGCCGATATTGTCCACGCGGTCTACAACCTGAACCAGGACGCTAAATACGTCGGCTTCTTCGACGGTATGAATCCAATAGTGATGATTCGCGATCCGGAACTCATCAAATCCATCGGCGTGAAGAACTTCGATGTGTTTCCGGATCATCGTGCTTTCATCGACGAAACTAATGATCCGCTGTTCGGCAAGAATCTGTTCTCGCTGCGTGGCGACAGATGGCGGGACGTAAGGTCCCTCCTGAGTCCCGCCTTTACGGCCAGTAAGATGAGAAGCATGTTCAAGCTGATGTCCGACTGTGCTGCTAATTTCACCGATTTCCTGTCGAAGTTGCCATCGGAAAAGAGCACCATGGAAATGAAGAACTGCCTCACCAGGTACACGAGCGACGTGATCGCGACCTGCGCATTTGGCATCAGCGTCGATTCCATGAGGAATCCCGATAACGATTTCTACGTTTACGGGAAAGAACTAACGACCTTCGATTTAGCGCGCACTATGAAGTTCTATTTAGTCAGAAGTTGGCCGCGCCTCACCAGCTTGTTAGGGATCAAATTCGTCAACAACCGCGTGGGCGAGTTCTTCCAGGACCTCATAAGAATGACGGTGGATTCTAGAGACAGACAAAATATCGTGCGCCCGGACATGATGCAACTAATGATGGACACCAGAGGTAAACGGGGCCCCGGCAAAGAACTGACTATCGAAGACATGACCTCGCAGGCATTTCTCTTCTTCTTCGGCGGTTTCGACACCGTTTCCATCTTAATGTGCTTCGCCGCGCACGAGATCGCCGTTAATCCCGAGATTCAGGCGAAACTGCGCGAGGAAGTAGATGGAGTGCTGAAGACGGCAAACGGAGAATTGACGTACGAGGCGCTCAACGGAATGCAGTATCTGGACGCCGTGATCAACGAGGCTTTGAGGATGTGGCCCGTGGCGGTGTTTCTGGATAGGATGTGTGTGCAAGACTTCGAGTTGCCACCTGCGCTTCCGGGAGACAAGCCCTTCGTGGTGAAGAAAGGGATGAACGTCTGGTTCCCCGTTTACGGCCTTCAGCGGGATCCGAAATACTTTGACAATCCGAATGTATTCAATCCCGAGCGTTTCTTGAATGAGAGCAAAAAGGAGATAAACTCAGGCGCATACATCCCGTTCGGAATGGGCCCAAGGATGTGCCTAGGCAACAGATTTGCGTTAATGGAGACGAAGGTCATGCTGTTTCATCTGTTAGCTCGTTGCGAATTGAAAATGTGTGAAAAAACTAGCCACCCACTGCAGCTGAGTAAGAAAGTATTTAACATGATGGCGGAAGGTGGATTTTGGCTGAAGGTTCAACCACGAAGTGATAAAGCTAACGTATCCTCGAGCACTAACGGTGCGGTGACTAATGATTTAAATTCGCAGAAGCAACAATGAAATATGCACTTTTAAATGCGACACTGTTTGAGTGAAAGAAACAAAGCTCGAAAGACTGGTATATCTTATGATAATGTCCGAAAAATAATTGTATTTCGAATAACATTATCATTACGATAATCAAATTAATTAATGTGTATACATATACATTTTCTTTAATATGTATAGAATAACTGTATGCAAAATAAAGTTAAAACGTAAAGAAGTAATGGAATATTTTGAGACGCTCTATTAGAATGTAAAAACTAAAGATTATTTTTTTAATATTCTCGCATTCTCGCATTTCTTCATTCCATAACTATAATTAAAATCCTTGTGATAGGTATCTCTTAATGCTTTTTTGAAAGTATCGTATGGAAAAATTAAATATATAAATTTAAATTTATATATTAGCTTCTTAATTATACTTAATAATACTATTATAATTTTTTAACCGTAATTAGAATCGGTGTCATCTAAGGTTTCTGTGTAAACATCGTCAAATTATTATTTTGACTTTGCTAAAAGGGAGTCAATTGGATGATTGCCGGAACGATTTATTCATCACAATATTCGTGCAAGGTCGCGAGATATCTGTAATAGGATGATGTAATAGACATGATACAGCATAACGAAAGATTAGATTACGAGACTACTCTTCTAGATTCATAACGATGCGACATATGCTGAAATTATAATATTATACCATTAATAGAAATTTATTATCATTGCAATAATTGTTAATTATTATTAAATGTATATATATTGATAAGTTATTTTCCATAATAATTACGACATATAATATATATAATACGACTTACACATATATAATACTTTCATGTATCACCTACCTCTTATTACACGTTATCGAATCCGTTAAATATGATTTTTAAAACGAGTAAGTAGTGATATCATTAGAAACTACATACAATTGTATTACGTAATAGCAATTGAGCATGGGTTTGCATCAGAAGACTCAAGTATATATGATGATGTAAGCGTTCGTATCACGCAGTTGCTCACAGCAGCTCGCTCGGCAGTATCGCTCAAGCTCGCCGAGCCGCTTGGTTGCACGCGGACAGTTTGCTGCTAGATCTTCACGTGTCATCATGGAGTATTGGACGATACCGTTGGCGCTCGTGATAGGTATTTTCAGCACCTATTATTTCTTCCGGAATTTCAATTTCTTCAAGAGACATGGGGTGATTCACGTGCCGCCACTTCCGATATTCGGCAACATGGCATCCGTCATGTTTCGCCGAAAAGCATTCCCCGATTACATCGCAACTGTGTATAACAGGTTTCCAGGCGCCAAATACTTTGGATTCTACTTTACGACGACCCCGATCTTCCTGCTTCGCGATCCAGAAATAATCAAAGCTATCCTGACAAAGAACTTCGACTCATTTCCTGATCGACGTGGCTTCGAAGGTGTTAACGACACTCTGTTCTCGAAGAATCTGTTCTCTCTTAAAGGACAGAAGTGGCGAGATGTGAGAGCTTTATTGAGTCCTTCCTTCACGTCCAGCAAGATGAAGATCATGTTCACGCTAATGTCGGAATGTGCCGTGGACTTTACCGAGTTTCTGTCGACATTACCAGAGGGTAAAAAAGGAGACATGGACGTAAAGGATGCGTTTGCTAAATACACGAACGACGTGATCGCCACATGCGCCTTCGGGATTAAGATTAACAGCATGAAGGACCCGACGAACAGGTTTTTCGTTTACGGCAACGACGTGACAAATTTTTCGGGATTCCGCACTCTCAAGTTTTTCTTCCTCAGAGCTTTTCCGCGGCTCGGAAACGTCCTCCATGTAAGAATCGTAGCCAAGCACGTATCGAACTTCTTCAAGGGAATTATAAAGAGCACGATCGACACGCGCGACTCCGAAAATATTAGACGCCCGGACATGTTGCAATTGATGATGGACATCAGGGGTAAGGAAGGTCGAAGGGAACTGGACATCGACGAGATGACCGCGCAAGCGTTCATATTTTTCTTCGGCGGCTTCGACACCACCTCGACCGCGATGTCATTCGTCGCTTACGAGATTGCGACTAATCCGGAAGTTCAGAAGACGTTGCAGGAAGAGATCGACCAGGTTGTGAAGGAGTCGAATGGTGAAGTGACTTACGAGACTATTAATCGACTTGAATATTTAAACGCAGTAATAAACGAAGGTCTCAGACTGTTTCCGCCGGTCCCATTCTTGGAAAGAATATGCGAAAACACGTATGAATTGCCGCCTACGCTTCCAGGCGAGAAGCCTTTCGTCATGAAGAAGGGTATGACAGTTTGGATCCCGGTGTTTGCGCTTCATCGCGATGAGAAGTACTATGAAGAGCCAGAAAAATTTCGTCCCGAGAGATTCTTAGATAAGGCGTACCACAATTCGCTGTATTACCTACCGTTCGGATCCGGTCCAAGAATGTGCATAGCTAACCGATTCGCTCTGTTGGAAGTCAAAGTCTTGTTGTTTCACCTGCTGGCGCGATGCGAATTGAAGCCTTGCGCAAAAACCACAATACCGGTTAAATTCAGCAAGACACGTCTTAATATGGCGCCCGAGAACGGATTCTGGTTGAACGTTCGACGTAGGAGCGATACGCAATTCACATTTAAGTCGACGATGGTTAATGACATTGTTAGTAATTAAAAACTTTTCAATTTTCTTTAGATTGATATGGATTTATTTTGTTTCATGAACGAACATGTGTTTACGATATATATGATAAAAATTATATAATATAAATACTTTTATCGGTACTTCCCCTAATTACTTTTATTAACACGATTATTACTATTATATATTACTTATATTATTATAAATTAGAAGAATTGTTTTGTCTATAATTTTAATTTTATACTTAATTCTTTTACATTATCTTCATTATAACTTGCGCATATTTTATAGTATTTAGAACATTTTTATACATTGTATATCAATATAGTACAGTTGCGTCTTTTTTTATTCTCAAGAATAAATTTTTTGATTATTTTATATAAACATTTCAACAAATCAATGAATGACACGTTGCCTCAATATCATCATGCCCAAGATTGTTGTGTCCGTCAAGACTAATATTAATGAGCAATTCGTATCAACGACAAGTAACAATACATAAAAAAAATAATAAAAATGTTGAATCAGCTGACATAAAATACATTCCCAGATACTTCTATGTATTAATTTGTTTTACTATTCTTTCTTATTTTTTATTTAATGCGCTACCTATCATTTTAAAAAATTGAATGCCTTTTCATTTCCACATCTCGTTCGTTAAAAGAAAACAGAACTATAAATGTTATGCATACCCCATTCTTATACATTAGAAATTAAGGATTGACATTTTTAACGAGGATGTTATTCCTCTTATATAGTTTGCACAAGTCCATTTTGCAGTGTGTACGTATCTGTGACAGTTAGTAATAACATTTTCAAGCATTATTACATTAATGATATCCGCGAATTATGATATCTGGACATATTAACGCACAGAACAGTTATTATTAAGTATTTTACACTATGCGAAGCACGTATTAATGTAAAGTAAAAAGTGTTAATGTAAAGTATTAATCAAAAGCAACGTACGAGCATGTTGCGTAAGAGCAATCGGGCAAAGGTTTGCATCAGAAGAATTCCCAGTATATATATTGACGTAAAAGCGTTCGTATCAAGCAGTTAGTTACAGCGGCTCGCTGTGGCAGTATCGCTCAAGCTCGCCGAGCCGCTTGGTTGCTCGCGGACAGTTTGCTGTGAGATCCTCACGTATCGTCATGGAATATTGGACGATACCGTTAGCGATCGTGATCGGTACTCTCGGTATCTATTATCTTTTTCGAAATTTCAACTTCTTCAAGAGGCATGGGGTGATACACCTGCCGCCACTTCCGATATTCGGCAACATGGCATCCATCATATTTCGTCGAAAAGCATTCCCCGATTTAGTCATGACTCTAAATACCAAGTTTCCGGGCGCCAAATACTTTGGATTCTACGCTACGACGAACCCGGTCATCCTGCTTCGTGATCCGGAAATAATCAAATCTATCCTGACAAAGAATTTCGAGACGTTTCCCGATCGACGCGGCTTCGAAGATTTCAACGACACCCTGTTCTCGAAGAATCTGTTCTCTCTTAAAGGACAGAAATGGAGGGATGTAAGATCTCTATTGAGTCCTTCCTTCACGTCCAGCAAAATGAAGATTATGTTTACACTAATGTCAGAGTGTGCCGTGGAGTTTGCCGAGTTTCTTTCGACATTACCAGAGGATAAAGGAGATATGGATGTAAAGGATGCGTTTGCTAAATACACGAACGACGTGATCGCCACATGCGCCTTCGGGATTAAGATTAACAGCATGAAGGACCCGACGAACACGTTTTTCGTTTACGGCAAAGACGCGACAAATTTTTCGGGATTCCGCACTCTTAAGTTCTTATTCCTCAGGACTTTTCCACGGCTCGCAAACATCCTCCATGTGAGAATGATAACCAAGCACGTATCGGACTTCTTCACGGGAATTATAAAGAGCACGATCGACATGCGGGACTCCGAAAATATTACACGCCCGGACATGTTGCAATTGATGATGGACATCAGGGGTAAGGAAGGTCGAAGGGAACTGGACATCGACGACATGACCGCGCAAGCGTTCATATTTTTCTTCGGCGGCTTCGACACCACCTCGACCGCGATGTCATTCGTGGCTCACGAGATTGCGGCTAACTCGGACGTTCAGAAGAAGTTGCAGGAAGAGATCGACCAGGTTGTGAAGGAGTCGAATGGTGAAGTGACTTACGAGACCATTAATCGACTTGAATATTTAAACGCAGTAATAAACGAAGGCCTCAGATTGTATCCACCGGTCGTCTTCTTGGAACGACTATGTGCCAAAACGTATGAGCTGCCGCCTACGCTTCCAGGTGAGAAGCCTTTCATCATGAAGAAGGGTATGACAATTTGGATCCCGGTGTTTGCGCTTCATCGCGATGAGAAGTACTATGATGAACCAGAAAAGTTTCGTCCTGAGAGGTTCTTAAATAATGCTTACCACAATTCGCTGTATTACCTACCGTTCGGATCCGGTCCAAGAATGTGCATAGCTAACCGATTCGCTCTGTTGGAAGTCAAAGTCTTGTTATTTCATCTGTTGGCACGATGCGAATTAAAACCTTGCGCAAAAACCACAATACCGGTTAAATTCAGCAAGACTGGTCTTGCAATATCGCCCGAGGGCGGCTTCTGGTTGAACGTTCGACGTAGGAGCGATACGCAATTCACATTTAAGTCGACAATGGGTAATGACATTGTTAGTAATTAAACCCTTTTAACTTTAAATTTTCTTTAGATTGATAAGGATTTGGTTTGTTTCATGAACGAACATGTGTTTACGATTATATAATAAAAATACTTCTATCAGTTACTTCCCGTAATTACTTTTATTAACACGAGTACTATTATATAGTTATTACGTATATTATCATAATTAGAAGAATTATTTTGTTCATAATTGTAATTTTATAATTAATTCTTTTTCAGTATCTTCATTATAACTTGCTTGCGCATATTTTATAGTATTTAGAGCATTTTTCGTACATCGTGCTTCAATATAATAAAGTTGCGTCTTGTTTGATTCTCAAGAATAAATTTTCCGATTATTTTATATAAACATTTCATCAACTCAATGACATGTCATTCATTGTTGAATGACATGTCATTGTTGCCTCAATTGCATCATGCCCAAGATTTCGTCCGTCAAAACTGATATTAACGAGTAATTCGTATCAACGATAAGCAACAATGCATAAGAAAGATAATAAAAATGTTGAATCAGCTGACATGAAATACATTCCCAGATACTTCTATGTAATAATTTGTTTTACTATTCTTTATTATTTTTTATTTAATGCGGTAACTATCATTTTAAAAAATTGAATGCCTTTTCATTTCCACATCTCGTTCGTTAAAAGAAAGCAGAACTATAAATGTCATGCATATCCCATTTTTATAAATTAGAAATAAATTAAGCATAGGCATTTTTAACGAGGATGTTATTCCTCTTATACAGTTTGCACAAGTCCATTTTGCAGTGTGTACGTATCTGTGACAGTTAGTAATAACATTTTCAAGCATTATTACATTACTGATATCCGTAAATTATGGTATCTGGACATATTAACGCACAGAACAGTTATTCTTAAGTATTTTACACTATACGAAGCACGTATTAATGTAAAGTAAAAGTTAATGTGTTAATGTAAAGTATTAATCAAAAGCAACGTACGAGAATGTTGCGTAACAGCAATCGGGCAAGGTTTGCATCATCAGAATCATTCTCATCATATCAACAGAATTCTCAGTATATATAATGACGTAAAAGCGTTCGTATCAAGCAGTTAGATACAGCGACTCGCTGTGGCAGTATCGCTCAAGCTCGCCGAGCCGCTTGGTTGCTCGCGGACAGTTTGCTGTGAGATCCTCACGTATCATCATGGAATATTGGACGATACCGTTAGCGATCGTGATCGGTACTCTCGGTATCTATTATCTTTTTCGAAATTTCAACTTCTTCAAGAGACATGGGGTGATACACCTGCCGCTACTTCTGATATTCGGCAACATGGCATCCATTATATTTCGTCGAAAAGCATTCCCCGATTTAATCATGACTCTAAATACCAAGTTTCCGGGCGCCAAATACTTTGGATTCTACGATATGGCGACCCCGGTCTTCCTGCTTCGTGATCCGGAAATAATCAAATCTATCCTGACAAAGAATTTCGAGACGTTTCCCGATCGACGCGGCTTCGAAGATTTCAACGACACCCTGTTCTCGAAGAATCTGTTCTCTCTTAAAGGACAGAAATGGAGGGATGTAAGATCTCTATTGAGTCCTTCCTTCACGTCCAGCAAAATGAAGATTATGTTTACACTAATGTCAGAGTGTGCCGTGGAGTTTGCCGAGTTTCTTTCGACATTACCAGAGGATAAAGGAGATATGGATGTAAAGGATGCGTTTGCTAAATACACGAACGACGTGATCGCCACATGCGCCTTCGGGATTAAGATTAACAGCATGAAGGACCCGACGAACACGTTTTTCGTTTACGGCAAAGACGCGACAAATTTTTCGGGATTCCGCACTCTTAAGTTCTTATTCCTCAGGACTTTTCCACGGCTCGCAAACATCCTCCATGTGAGAATGATAACCAAGCACGTATCGGACTTCTTCACGGGAATTATAAAGAGCACGATCGACATGCGGGACTCCGAAAATATTACACGCCCGGACATGTTGCAATTGATGATGGACATCAGGGGTAAGGAAGGTCGAAGGGAACTGGACATCGACGACATGACCGCGCAAGCGTTCATATTTTTCTTCGGCGGCTTCGACACCACCTCGACCGCGATGTCATTCGTGGCTCACGAGATTGCGGCTAACTCGGACGTTCAGAAGAAGTTGCAGGAAGAGATCGACCAGGTTGTGAAGGAGTCGAATGGTGAAGTGACTTACGAGACCATTAATCGACTTGAATATTTAAACGCAGTAATAAACGAAGGCCTCAGATTGTATCCACCGGTCGTCTTCTTGGAACGACTATGTGCCAAAACGTATGAGCTGCCGCCTACGCTTCCAGGCGAGAAGCCTTTCATCATGAAGAAGGGTATGACAATTTGGATCCCGGTGTTTGCGCTTCATCGCGATGAGAAGTACTATGATGAACCAGAAAAGTTTCGTCCTGAGAGGTTCTTAAATAATGCTTACCACAATTCGCTGTATTACCTACCGTTCGGATCCGGTCCAAGAATGTGCATAGCTAACCGATTCGCTCTGTTGGAAGTCAAAGTCTTGTTATTTCATCTGTTGGCACGATGCGAATTAAAACCTTGCGCAAAAACCACAATACCGGTTAAATTCAGCAAGACTGGTCTTGCAATATCGCCCGAGGGCGGCTTCTGGTTGAACGTTCGACGTAGGAGCGATACGCAATTCACATTTAAGTCGACAATGGGTAATGACATTGTTAGTAATTAAACCCTTTTAACTTTAAATTTTCTTTAGATTGATAAGGATTTGGTTTGTTTCATGAACGAACATGTGTTTACGATTATATAATAAAAATACTTCTATCAGTTACTTCCCGTAATTACTTTTATTAACACGAGTACTATTATATAGTTATTACGTATATTATCATAATTAGAAGAATTATTTTGTTCATAATTGTAATTTTATAATTAATTCTTTTTCAGTATCTTCATTATAACTTGCTTGCGCATATTTTATAGTATTTAGAGCATTTTTCGTACATCGTGCTTCAATATAATAAAGTTGCGTCTTGTTTGATTCTCAAGAATAAATTTTCCGATTATTTTATATAAACATTTCATCAACTCAATGACATGTCATTCATTGTTGAATGACATGTCATTGTTGCCTCAATTGCATCATGCCCAAGATTTCGTCCGTCAAAACTGATATTAACGAGTAATTCGTATCAACGATAAGCAACAATGCATAAGAAAGATAATAAAAATGTTGAATCAGCTGACATGAAATACATTCCCAGATACTTCTATGTAATAATTTGTTTTACTATTCTTTATTATTTTTTATTTAATGCGGTAACTATCATTTTAAAAAATTGAATGCCTTTTCATTTCCACATCTCGTTCGTTAAAAGAAAGCAGAACTATAAATGCCATGCATATCCCATTTTTATAAATTAGAAATAAATTAAGCATAGGCATTTTTAACGAGGATGTTATTCCTCTTATACAGTTTGCACAAGTCCATTTTGCAGTGTGTACGTATCTGTGACAGTTAGTAATAACATTTTCAAGCATTATTACATTACTGATATCCGTAAATTATGGTATCTGGACATATTAACGCACAGAACAGTTATTCTTAAGTATTTTACACTATACGAAGCACGTATTAATGTAAAGTAAAAGTTAATGTGTTAATGTAAAGTATTAATCAAAAGCAACGTACGAGAATGTTGCGTAACAGCAATCGGGCAAAGGTTTGCATCATCAGAATCATTCTCATCATATCAACAGAATTCTCAGTATATATAATGACGTAAAAGCGTTCGTATCAAGCAGTTAGATACAGCGACTCGCTGTGGCAGTATCGCTCAAGCTCGCCGAGCCGCTTGGTTGCTCGCGGACAGATTGCTGTGAGATCCTCACGTATCGTCATGGAATATTGGACGATACCGTTAGCGATCGTGATCGGTACTCTCGGTATCTATTATCTTTTTCGAAATTTCAACTTCTTCAAGAGACATGGGGTGATACACCTGCCGCCACATCCGATATTCGGCAACATGGCATCCATCATGTTTCGCCGAAAAGCATTGCCCGATTACCAGATGACTCTGTATACCAAGTTTCCGGACGCCAAATACTTTGGATTCTACGCTACGACGAACCCGGTCATCCTGCTTCGTGATCCGGAAATAATCAAATCTGTCCTGATAAAGAATTTCGAGACGTTTCCCGATCGGCGTGGCTTCGCAGATCTTAACGACACCCTGTTAACAAAAAATCTGTTTTCTCTAAAAGGACAGAAATGGCGGGATGTGAGAGCTTTATTGAGTCCTTCCTTCACGTCCAGCAAGATGAAGATCATGTTTAGCTTGATGTCGGAGTGTGCCGTGGACTTTGCCGAGTTTCTTTCGACATTACCAGAGGATAAAGGAGATATGGATATAAAGGATGCGTTTGCTAAATACACGAACGACGTGATCGCCACATGCGCCTTCGGGATTAAGATTAACAGCATGAAGGACCCGACGAACAGGTTTTTAATTTACGGCAAAGACGCGACAAATTTTTCGGGATTCCGCACTCTTAAGTTCTTATTCCTCGGAACCTTTCCATGGCTCGGAAGCATCCTCCATGTGAAGGTGATAGCCAAGCACGTATCGGACTTCTTCACGGGAATTATAAAGAGCACGATCGACATGCGGGACTCCGAAAATATTACACGCCCGGACATGTTGCAATTGATGATGGACATCAGGGGTAAGGAAGGTCGAAGGGAACTGGACCTCGACGACATGACCGCGCAAGCGTTCATATTTTTCTTCGGCGGCTTCGACACCACCTCGACCGCGATGTCATTCATGGCTCACGAGATTGCGGCTAATCCGGAAGTTCAGAAGACGTTGCAGGAAGAGATCGACCAGGTTGTGAAGGAGTCGAATGGTGAAGTGACTTACGAGACCATTAATCGACTTGAATATTTAAACGCAGTAATAAACGAAGGCCTCAGATTGTATCCACCGGTCGCCTTCTTGGAAAGAATATGCGATAACACGTATGAGCTGCCGCCTACGCTTCCAGGTAAGAAACCTTTCATCATGAAGAAGGGTATGACAGTTTGGATCCCGGTGTTTGCGCTTCATCGCGATGAGAAGTACTATGATGAACCAGAAAAGTTTCGTCCTGAGAGGTTCTTAAATAATGCTTACCACAATTCGCTGTATTACCTACCGTTCGGATCCGGTCCAAGAATGTGCATAGCTAATCGTTTCGCTATGTTGGAAGTCAAAGTCTTGTTGTTTCACCTGTTGGCACGATGCGAATTAAAACCTTGCGCAAAAACCACAATACCGCTTAAATTCAGCAAGACTGGCCTTGTAACATCGTCCGAGGGCGGATTCTGGTTGAACGTTCGACGCAGGAGCGATACGCAACCCATATTCAAATCGACAATGGTTAATGACACTGGTAGAAATTGAAAAATTTACTTTACATTGATGAAGATTTATTTTGTCATGGGCGAATATGTTAGAATTATATTATATAATAATACTATATTATATATATACATATGTATAAATTAATACTTTTATCAGTTATTTCTTCTAGTTATTTTTTTACCAATATTATTATCATTATATATTGTTATTACCTATATTATTATAAATTTGAAGAAGTATATCGTCGTTGTTATTAATTCTGTTTTATTGTCACTATTATAATTTGTTTTCGCATATTTTATGGAATTAATTATATCGCGCTTTATGTATTAAGCTGCGTCTTGTTTTGTTCTTAAGAATACTTTTTCCAATTAGTTTTTATCAATGTTTCATCAATTCAAGTAATTGCTTGTTGCATCAAGTCGATCAACTCGATCACGTCCACGTTTTCGTACGTCAAGGCTAGAACAACTCATCACCGACAATTAACGACAAGCAACAATACATAAAAAGAAAGATAATAAAAATATTGAAGTAGCTATCTTGAAATACACTTTGAGATACTTCTATATATTACTGCTTTTTATTATTAATTATTATTTTTTATCGAATGCAGTACATATCATTAAAAAGACTTAAATGTATTTTTATTTTATTTGTAAGAACTCTCCCTCCCTCTTCGCTGATAGAAAACAGAACAATGCAGCGGCATGATAAGACAATTATTCCATTCGCTTTACAATAGTCGAGACCAGCGATGGACAAATGTGATTCGTGATTGTAGGATCCACCTTAACACGGGATTTGAGAGGAAATAATATTTAAAATATGAAAAAGTGTTAATGTACATAAAATTTCACTTTTGACGTCCGAAAACGCGTTTGTTGTAATGACAATGACACATGAGACATAACTTCACTAAACTCCGTTAGTCACATGGGCATCATAAGTGGCGTTTACATTAATAGTAATGGCGAGCTCACGCAAGATACATATTTTGAGATAACTGTACTGACGATTCCGTCCCGGTGACGACTTCGTGCCGGTCTCCTCTATATTAAAATAAAAGTGTTCGCATCAAGCAGTTAGTTATAGCGGCTCGCTGCGGTAGTATTGTTCACCTTTGCCAATAAGATTTACGCGAACAGTTTGCTGGGAGGTCTTCACGTATCACCATGGAATATTGGACGATGCCGTTGGCGATCGCGATAGTTATTCTCAGCATCTATTATTTCTTCAATTTTTGGAATTCCAACTTCTTCAAGAAACATGGAGTGATGCACGTGCCGCCCGTTCCGATATTCGGCAACACAGCGCCCATCATGTTTCGCCGAAAAGCATTTCCCGATTACATGGTGACTCTGTATAACAAGTTTGCAGACGCTAAATACTTCGGATGCTACGCTACGACGACTCCGGTCTTCGTGCTTCGCGATCCGGAAATAATCAAATCTGTCCTGATAAAGAATTTCGACTCATTTCCCGATCGGCGCGGCTTCGAATATTTCAACGACACCCTGTTAACAAAAAATCTGTTTTCTCTAAAAGGACAGAAATGGAGGGATATGAGAGCTTTATTGAGTCCTTCCTTCACGTCCAGCAAGATGAAGATCATGTTTAGCTTGATGTCGGAGTGTGCCGTGGACTTTGCCGAGTTTCTTTCGACAGTACCAGAGGATAAAAGAGATATGGATATGAAGGATGCGTTTGCCAGATATACGAACGACGTGATCACCACATGCGCCTTCGGGATTAAGATTAACAGCATGAAGGACCCGACGAACACGTTTTTAATTTACGGCAAAGACGCGACAAATTTTTCGGGATTCCGCACTCTTAAGTTGGTATTCCTCAGGACTTATCCATGGCTCGGGAACGTCCTCCATTTGCGAATGATAGCCAAGCACGTTTCGGACTTCTTCAAGGGAATTATAAAGAGCACGATCGACATGCGGGACTCCGAAAATATTACACGCCCGGACATGTTGCAATTGATGATGGACATCAGGGGTAAGGAAGGTCGAAGAGCACTGGACATTGACGACATGATCGCGGAAGCATTCTCATTTTTCTTCGGCGGCTTCGACACCACCTCGACCGCGATGTCATTCGTCGCTTACGCGATTGCGACTAATCCGGATGTTCAGAAGAAGTTGCAGGAAGAGATCGACCAGGTTGTGAAGGAGTCGAATGGTGAAGTGACTTACGAGACCATTAATCGACTTGAATATTTAAACGCCGTAATAAACGAAGGCCTCAGATTGTATCCACCGGTCGCCTTCTTGGAACGACTATGCGCCAAAACGTATGAGCTACCGCCTGCACTTCCAGGTGGGAAGCCTTTCATCATGAAGAAGGGTATGACAGTTTGGATCCCGGTGGTTGCGCTTCATCGCGATGAGAAGTACTATGATGAACCAGAAAAGTTTCGTCCTGAGAGGTTCTTAAATAATGCTTACCACAACTCGCCGTATTATTTACCGTTCGGATCGGGTTCAAGAATGTGCATAGCTAATCGTTTCGCTATGTTGGAAGTCAAAGTCTTGTTGTTTCACCTGTTGGCACGATGCGAATTAAAACCTTGCGCAAAAACCACAATACCGCTTAAATTCAAGAAGACTGGCCTTGTAACATCGTCCGAGGGCGGATTCTGGTTGAACGTTCGACGCAGGAGCGATACGCAACCCATATTCAAATCAACAATGGTTAATGACACTGGTAGAAATTGAAAAATTTACTTTACATTGATGAAGATTTATTTTGTCATGGGCGAATATGGTTAGAATTATATTATATAATAATACTATATTATATATATACATATATATATGTATATATTAATACTTTTATCAGTTATTTCTTCTAGTTATTTTTTTACCTATATTATTATCATTATATATTGTTATTACTTATATTATTATAAATTTGAAGAAGTATTTTGTCGTTGTTATTAATTCTGTTTTATTGTCACTATTATAATTTGTTTTCGCATATTTTATGGAATTAATTATATTGCGCTTGAATGTATTACCTATTAAACCTGCATCTTGTTTGGTTCTTAAGAATACTTTTTCCAATTAGTTTTTATCAATGTTTCATCAATTCAAGTAATTGCTTGTTGCATCAAGTCGATCAACTCGATCACGTCCACGTTTTCGTACGTCAAGGCTAGAACAACTCATCACCGACAATTAACGACAAGCAACAATACATAAAAAGAAAGATAATAAAAATATTGAAGTAGCTATCTTGAAATACACTTTGAGATACTTCTATATATTACTGCTTTTTATTATTAATTATTATTTTTTATCGAATGCAGTACATATCATTAAAAAGAATTAAATGTATTTTTATTTTATTTGTAAGGACTCTCCCTCCCTCTTCGCTAATAGAAAACAGAACAAAGCGGCGGCATGTTATGACAATTATTCCATTCGCTTTACAATAGTCGAGACCAGCGATGTACAAATATGATTCGTGATTGTTAAGTATTAGTAAAGCGGGACGAAAGCACGCGCATGGGACTGGCAGGACTGTAAAAATTTGACAAATGCGTTCGTCTAACCACTTGGATTCAGTGTACCTGTGCACCTGGTGGTCCGCTATTAAGGAAATGTCTCTTGACATTTTTACAAAGAAAAATGAAAAAAAGAGGTACAGAATGCCCAGTCGTTTCATCGCCATCACTAAAGTTACGATGGTTACTCGCTCCGCAGATGTCACTCGTTCGATTTGTTTTATTTCGTAACGTCCGATGACTCTGTTCGGTGTTTGAACGCTGTTATTCCCATCTCATCCAAATTCCATAGGTATGCAGTAAGTCGGAAAATGATATTTATCACAAATTTTAGCAGCGCCAGGAACCTTTCTACATTTGTCGATTGAAACTGGTGACATGTGTTAAATTTGTGGCTTCTAGTTTGCATATGGATATATTCGAAGTCGTTTGAGAAATCTAGTTGACCAATCTTCACCGGCCATGCGAGTGGCTTCTCACGATGCTGGTATCTTGAAATTCAATTTTTTGGCGAACTCAAAGGCTGAACCGAGTTTCTTACGCAGATAGCCCACAGTACATTGTTGTTACAATGTAAATATTCCATCAAAGTGTCACTTTATGTTCATAACATGCATTTGAAATTAAGACGTTGCATGAATATGAACTTCGCTGAGTAGAGTGTATGCGTTTACAAATTTTCAAATTTACATTACATTTACTTTACATTAATTTACATTACTCACCGATAAGCCTCCATGATATCGTACGACTATATAGCTTCCAAGTGTGCTATTTCATCATTGTTATTTTTCAGCCAGTCATTCAACGTAACGACTCTCGGGACTCCGAATTGTTTTGCGGCTACTTGAATCTTAAGTTTATCTTTTGTCGCCGCAAGAATTGCTCCTTGTCGACGGGAGTCGTTTTGCGACGTGCGTACCATTTTCTTGCAACACTGACGCATTTGCAACCGGAAATAGAGTGAAGCTATCGCGGTGAAGTTGTCACAGTAACGAGTCCGGTTACAACTTCGTCCCGGACATGGATTTCAAGTTTGGTCGCTGATGAAGTATTACGAAAATGAAAACAACTTCACTGAATACGTGTTCAGCATACATACTCTGTAGAATCCACCTTACCACGGGATTTGGAGAGGAAATAATATTTAAAACACTAAAAAGTGTTAATGTGCATAAACTTTCACTTTTGACGTCCGAAAACGCGTTTGTTGTAATGAAAATCACAACATGACATAACTTCTCTAAACCCCGTTAGTCACATGGGCATCATGAGTGGCGTTTACATTAACAGTAATGGCGAGCTCACGCAAGATACATATTTTGAGATAACTGTAATGACGATTCCGCTCCGGTGACGACTTCGTGCCGGTCTCCCCTATATTGAAATAAAAGAATTCGCATCAAGCAGTTCGTTATAGCGGCTCGCTGCGGTAGTATTGTTCAACTTTGCCAATAAGCTTTACGCGAACAGTTTGCTGGGAGGTCTTCACGTATCACCATGGAATATTGGACGATACCGTTGGCGATCGCGATAGTTATTCTCAGCATCTATTATTTCTTCAATTTTTGGAATTCCAACTTCTTCAAGAAACATGGAGTGATGCACGTGCCGCCCGTTCCGATATTCGGCAACACAGCGCCCATCATGTTTCGCCGAAAAGCATTTCCCGATTACATGGTGACTCTGTATAACAAGTTTGCAGACGCTAAATACTTTGGATTCTACGATATGGCGACCCCGATCCTCATGCTTCGTGATCCGGAAATAATCAAATCTATCCTACTAAAGAACTTCGAGTCGTTTCACGATCGGCGCGGCTTCGCAGATTTCAACGACAGCCTGTTCTCAAAGAATCTGTTCTCTCTTAAAGGACAGAAATGGCGGGATGTGAGAGCTTTATTGAGTCCTTCCTTCACGTCCAGCAAGATGAAGATCATGTTTACACTAATGTCAGAGTGTGCTGTGGAGTTTGCCGAGTTTCTTTCGACATTACCAGAGGATAAAGGAGAGATGAATATGAAGGATGCGTTTGCCAGGTATACCAACGACGTGATCGCCACATGCGCCTTCGGGATTAAGATTAACAGCATGAAGGACCCGACGAACAAGTTTTTCGTTTACGGCAAAGACGTGACAACTTTTCCGCCATTCCGCATTCTCAAGTTCGTCTTTCTCACAGCCTTTCCGCGACTTGGAGACATCCTCCATGTGAAGGTGATAGCCAAGCAC
This sequence comes from Ooceraea biroi, assembly GCF_003672135.1. Classification (NCBI taxonomy): domain Eukaryota; kingdom Metazoa; phylum Arthropoda; class Insecta; order Hymenoptera; family Formicidae; genus Ooceraea; species Ooceraea biroi. The sequence goes on along the minus strand of NC_039518.1, from coordinate 7,924,092 downwards.
GTATCGGACTTCTTCAAGGGAATTATAAAGAGCACGATCGACATGCGGGACTCCGAAAATATTACACGCCCGGACATGTTGCAATTGATGATGGACATCAGGGGCAAGGAAGGTCGAAGAGCACTGGACCTCGACGACATGATCGCGCAAGCGTTCGTATTTTTCTTCGGCGGCTTCGACACCACCTCGACCGCGATGTCATTCGTCGCTTACGAGATTGCGACTAATCCGGAAGTTCAGAAGAAGTTGCAGGAGGAGATCGACCAGGTTGTGAAGGAGTCGAATGGTGAAGTGACTTACGAGACCATTAATCGACTTGATTATTTAAATGCCGTAATAAACGAAGGCCTCAGATTGTATACACCGATCCCCTTCGTGGAAAGAGTATGCAACAAAACGTATGAACTATCGCCTGCACTTCCCGACGGGAAGCCACTTATCATGAAGAAAGGTACGATGATCTGGGTCCCGATTTTCGCGCTTCATCGCGATGAGAAGTACTTTGAAGAGCCAGAAAAGTTTCGTCCCGAGAGATTCTTAGATAATGCGCACCACAACTCGCCGTATTATTTACCGTTCGGGTCGGGTCCAAGAATGTGCATAGCCATCCGATTCGCTCTTTTGGAAATCAAAGTCTTGTTGTTTCACCTGTTGGCACGATGTGAATTAAAGCCCTGCGCAGAAACTACAATACCGCCTAAATTCAAGAAGACCGGTTTTCTGATGTCGCCCGAGGGTGGAATCTGGTTGAACGTTCGACGTAGGAGCGATACGCAACCCATATTCAAATCACCAATGGACACTGTTGAGAATTGAAAAATTCACTTTAGATTTAGAAAGATTTATTTTCTCATAAAAGAATATGTTTAGAATTATATAATAATACTTTTATCAGTTACTTCTTCTTGTTATTTTTATTACCTTGATTATTATTATCATTATATTGTTATTACTTATATTATTATAAAGTAAAAGAATTATTTTGTCATTTAATTGGTTCTGTTTTATTATCTCCGTTATAATTTGTGTATGCATATTTTATGGAATGAATTATAATATTACGCTTGAATGTATTAAAGCTGCGTCTTGGTTGGTTCCCAAGGATACTTTTTCAAATTATTGTATATGAACGTTCCATCAACTTAATACATGGCCTGTTGTCTCAAGTTGATCACGTCTAACTATTTGTTTGACAAGATTGATAGTAACGAATAGCAACTCTTATCTGTCAACAAGCAACAATACCTACCAAAAAATAAAAATATCGAATTAGCTATTATGAAACACACTTCGAGATATTTTGATGTATTCCTTTTTTTTATTATTCAGTATGGTTTTTTATCGAATACATTAAATAAATTGAATGCATTTTTATTCCCAAAAATTTTTCGCTACTAGAAAACACAACTATACATGTCATGTATACGCCATTCTTATAAACTGGAAATTAAGCATATATATTTTCAATGGTAATGTTATTCCTCTTATGCAGATGGCTCAACTCCATTTTGCAATACGCACGTATCTATGACAGTATATACCAACAATTTCAAACATTATTATTAATGCTACGACATCCATAAATATTATTATTCCAGAAAACAGCTATTATTAATTACTCTACACTATGCAGAGCAAGTATCGAGTCGTGAGAAACTACGTACGAGTAAGTCCTTTGAGAAATCCGGTTAACCAATCTTCCCCGGCCATGCGAGTGGCTTCTCCCGATGCTGGTATCTTCAAATTCAATTTTTTGGCGAACTCAAAGGCTGAACCGAGTTTCCTACGCAGATAGCCCACAGTACATGTTGTTACAATGTAAATATTCCATCAAAGTGTCACTTTATGTTCATAACATGCATGTGAAATTAAGACGTTGCATGAATATGAACTTCGCTGAGTAGAGTGTATGCGTTTACAAATCGTCAAATGTACATTACATTTGCTTTACATTAATTTACATTACTCACCGATAAGCCTCCCTGATATCGTACCACCACGACTTCCAAGTGTGCTATTTCATCATTATTATTTTTCAACCAGTCATTCAACGTAACGACTCTCGGGACTCCGAATTGTTTTGCGGCTACTTGAATCTTAAGTTTATCCTTTTTCACAGGAAGAGCTGCCTTTCTGACTTGCTCCTTGTCAACGGGAGTCTTTTTGCGACGCATGTGCGTACCATTTTCTTGCAACAATAACGCACGTGAAACGGAAAAATAGAGTGAAGCTACCGCGGTGAAGTTGTCACAGTGACGTGTCCGGTGGCTTGATGACGACTTCGCCCCGGTCTCCTTTTATATTGAGGTAAAAGAGTTCGCATCAAGCAGTTAGTCACAGCGGCTCGCCGCGGCAGTATCGCACCACCCTCCCGATAAGCTTTGCGCGAACATTTGCTTGCTTCGCGAATCACCATGGAATATTATTGGACGATACCGTTGGCGATCGTGATAGTTATTCTCAGCATCTATTATTTCAATTTTCGGAATTTCAACTTCTTCAAGAGACATGGATTGATTCACGTGCCGCCCGTTCCGATATTCGGCAACTTAGCGCCCACCTTTTTTTGCCGAAAAGCATTTCCCGATCTCCTCATAACTCTGTATAACAAGTTTCCGGACGCCAAATACTGTGGATTCTACGCTAATACGATCCCGATGTTGCTGCTTCGTGATCCGGAAATAATCAGATCTATCCTGATAAAGGACTTCGAGTCGTTTCACGACCGGCGCGGCTTCGCAGATCTTAACGACAGCCTGTTCTCAAAGAATCTGTTCTCTCTTAAAGGACGGAAGTGGCGAGACGTAAGAGCTCTACTGAGTCCTTCCTTCACGTCCAGCAAGATAAAGATCATGTTCAGCTTGATATCGGAGTGTGCCGTGGACTTTGCCGAATTTCTTTCGACATTACCAGAGGGTAAAGGAGACATGGATATAAAGGATGAGTTTGCCAGATACACGAACGATGCGATCGCTACGTGCGCCTTTGGGATTAAGATTAACAGCATGAAGAACCGAACGAACAAGTTTTTCATTTACGGTAAAAACGTGACAACCGTTTCGCTATTCCTCACTCTCAAGTTCCTGTTTCTCTCAAACTTTCCGCGGCTCGGAGGCATTCTCCGTGTAAGAATCGTTCCCAAGCACATATCGAACTTCTTCAAGGGAATTATAAAGAGCACGATCGACATGCGGGACTCCGAAAATATTACACGCCCGGACATGTTGCAATTGATGATGGACATCAGGGGCAAGGAAGGTCGAAGGGAACTGGACCTCGACGACATGACCGCGCAAGCGTTCGTATTTTTCTTCGGCGGCTACGACACCACCTCGACCGCGATGTCATTCGTCGCTTACGAGATTGCGACTAATCCGGAAGTTCAGAAGAAGTTGCAGGAAGAGATCGATCAGGTTGTGAAGGAGTCGAATGGTGAAGTGACTTACGAGACCATTAATCGACTTGAATATTTAAACGCAGTAATAAACGAAGGCCTCAGATTGTATCCACCGGTCGCCTTCTTGGAAAGAATATGCGATAACACGTATGAGCTGCCGCCTTCGCTTCCGGGCGAGAAGCCTTTTATCATGAAGGAAGGTATGATCTTCTGGATCCCGAGTTTCGCGCTTCATCGCGATGAGAAATACTATGACGAGCCACAAAAGTTTCGTCCCGAGAGATTCTTAGATAATGCGCACCACAACTCGCCGTATTATTTACCGTTCGGATCGGGTCCAAGAATGTGCATAGCCATCCGATTCGCTCTTTTGGTAATCAAAGTCTTGTTGTTTCACCTGTTGGCACGATGCGAATTAAAACCTTGCGCAAAAACCACAATACCACCTAAATTCAAGAAGGCCGGCATAGCAATGGCGCCCGAAGGTGGAGTCTGGTTGAATGTTCGACCTAGAAGCGATACGCAACCCATATTCAAATCAACAATGGTTAACGATACTGTTAGTAATTGAAAAATTTACTTTACATTGATGAAGATTTAGTTTGTCATGAACGAATATGTTTAAAATTATATTATGTAATAATAATACTTTTATCAGTTATTTTTATTACTTATATTATTATCTTTATATTGTTATTACTTATATTATTATACATTTGAAGAATTATTTCGTCGTTATTAATTTTGTTTTACTATCTCCGTTATAATTTGTGTATGAATATTTTATGGCATTAATTATATTGCGCTTTATGTATTAAAGCTGCGTCTTGTTTTGTTCTTAAGAATACTTTTTCCAATTAGTTTATATCAATGTTTCATCAACTCAATAATTGCTTGTTGCCTCAAGTCGATCAACTCGATCACGTCTAATTTGTCGTACGTCAAGGCTAGAACAATTCATCACCGACAAGCAACGACCAGTAGCAATACATAAGAAGAAAGATAATAAAAATCTTGAATTAGCTATCTTGAAATACACTTTGAGATACTTCTATATATTACTGCTTTTTATTATTAATTATTATTTTTTATCGAATGCAGTACATATCATTAAAAAGAATTAAATGTATTTTTATTTTATTTGTAAGGACTCTCCCTCCCTCTTCGCTAATAGAAAACAGAACAAAGCGGCGGCATGTTAGGACAATTATTCCATTCGCTTTACAATAGTCGAGACCAGCGATGTACAAATATGATTCGTGATTGTTAAGTATTAGTAAAGCGGGACGAAAGCACGCGCATGGGACTGGCAGAACTGTAAAAATTTGACAAATGCGTTCGTCTAACCACTTGGATTCAGTGTACCTGTGCACCTGGTGGTCCGCTATTAAGGAAATGTCTCTTGACATTTTTACAAAGAAAAATGGAAAAAAGAGGTGCAGAATGCCCAGTCGTTTCATCGCCATCACTAAAGTTACGATGGTTACTCGCTCCGCAGATGTCACTCGTTCGATTTGTTTTATTTCGTAACGTCCGATGACTCTGTTCGGTGTTTGAACGCTGTTATTCCCATCTCATCCAAATTCCATAGGTATGCAGTAAGTCGGAAAATGATATTTATCACAAATTTTAGCAGCGCCAGGAACCTTTCTACATTTGTCGATTGAAACTGGTGACATGTGCTAAATTTGTGGCTTCTAGTTTGCATATGGATATATTCGAAGTCGTTTGAGAAATCTAGTTGACCAATCTTCACCGGCCGTGCGAGTGGCTTCTCACGATGCTGGTATCTTCAAATTCAATTTTATGGCGAACTCAAAGGCTGAACCGAGTTTCTTACGCAGATAGCCCACAGTACATTGTTGTTACAATGTAAATATTCCATCAAAGTGTCACTTTATGTTCATAACATGCATTTGAAATTAAGACGTTACATGAATATGAACTTCGCTGAGTAGAGTGTATGCGTTTACAAATTTTCAAATTTACATTACATTTACTTTACATTAATTTACATTACTCACCGATAAGCCTCCATGATATCGTACGACCACATCTTCCATGTGTGCTATTTCATCATTATTATTTTTCAGTCAGTCATTCAACGTTCTCGGGACTGCGAATTATTTTGCGGCTACTTGAATCTCAAGTTTATCTTTTTTCACCGCAAGAACTGCCTTCCTGAGTAACTCCTTGTCGACAGGAGTCGTTTTGCGACGTCACGTGCGTACTATTTTCTTGCAACAATGACGCATTTGCAACGGAAAATAGAGTGAAGCTACCGCGGTGAAGTTGTTGCAGTGACGAGTCCGGTGGCTCACTGCGGCAGTAATTGGCAAAAAGATATTCACAACGGCTTGCGGTGACGGTTTCACTGTATGTTATATCTTCAAATTTTAATTAAATTGTTACAGTTTCGCGTAAGATACATTGTCGGAAGCCTTTGAATTTGCAGTAGTCCCAGTCATAGTCACTCGATGCAATGCGGCGTGGGTAAACGAGGAGAACTCGAGAAATAATTGTAAGAGTGTTTTCGCCGTTCACCCTCAGTTCAATTTCTTCGCGTAGCGAGACAATGCATCGCTTCGAGCCACCCTTATGATCCCTACTTCATCAATTCCCGGCTCTCCTCCAGCGCGTGATCCCTTCCCACTGGCGGTAAGTGGATTAGATTAGAAGGGGTACTTTTATCGAGTCAGGATGTTTCCTCGCTCGGGCACACACCTCGGAAAACTGAAAACAGTCGTTCCCACCAACGGAGTGATCGACGTTACCAAACCGCTCATTATATAGCAAGTTTCGTTTGAACTTCCGAAGTGCATTTCGTCAACAGGATGTGAGAAATAGATACGTAACGAGACTAATAACTGGCAACTTTCTCTCTATCACGTGGACTCCTTATTTGATTGCTCAAAGTGCCTTTAAAGAAGGTTGCTATTTACATAAGTACCTCGACTAGTTTGTGAAGTATAAACACGGAAATCGGTTGCCTTACCTTGAGATCGTACATTATGCATTAATTTAATGCATTAAGCACAAGGCTCAACAGAGCCATTGATGCTCTTCGGGCGTCCAGTAATTATCTAAATTACAAGGACGTTTCCTGCGGCCGCAGCAGCGAAGACCAGCCGGCGTCTAATGATGTCGGGCGGGCCAAAACGCAACAGTGTCCAGGTTGGTTCAATAGCGGCGGCGCGTGTCACGCAAACGTCTTATTTAATAAAAGCCGGTCTCTGCCCATGTCAAGGGTCACGCGCGCGATTCCTTTGGAAGTACCGCGACCGCCGGGAGAGTTGACAGTCCAGGCCGCTCATTAAAGTGGCATTCACTCGTATCGTGTCTCTGGAAGCGCCCAATCACGTACATACACCGAATACATTATACGGCTGTTATCCGGCCGTGCAACTGCGCGAGAACGTGCAACCAATGCAGATCCCTCCTGGTCAACGTGAGAGGTGGTCTCTCGCAGGCCTCACGCACATGGAACTCCGACTACCGGCGCCTGCTACGTCATCGTCGTTGCTAGCGGATCTGCTTTCTCATGGCAGTTACAATGAAATGTAAAATTGATTTTGGCAATGAAATATAAAATCGATTTTTTTGAGTTAATTAATTTATTTTGTTAATTTACATTGTACTGTCCGGTTGCATTAGTACATTGCTTGTGATCTGCACCTATGCTTCTGAAGCCTCATCTCCGTGCATACTCACGCGCATGTACACTATAGTATCTGTATATTATTCTTTTTATAATAAATTATTATTTTATTTCTGACTTAAAACTCTGAAAGTTTCATTCGACCTATTTCAAATCACTTCGTTGCCCGAATCCTGAGACCGTTGAGCTAACCCGAACATTGGAAAACAGACCATTTGATATTTGAAACAATTCTCTAATTTCATAATTATTGGGTCGTCCGGAAAGTTCGTGCCGATTTTGAAGGAAAATTCAAAGGCAACATTTTTTTATGTCGATCAATATTTATTGACTTATGTATGCACCGTTTTGTTTCACAACCTTTGTCCATCTTTCACGCAACTGGAAGATTCCATTCTCCCAGAACTTCTTAGGTTTCTCGGCGAAAAACTCCTCAAGGTGGTTTTTTATGTCGATCAAAGAGTCGAAGTTCTTGCCGCTAAGAGAATTTTGCAAAGACCTAAATAAGTGAAAGTCTGAAGGTGCAATGTCTGGTGAATACGGTGGGTGAGGTGGCACATCCCAGCTAAACTCCAACAATTTTTGTCGGGTAGTCAAAGAAACATGAGGTCTGGCATTGTCCTGATGGAACACGACACCCTTCCTATTGGCTAATTCTGGACGTTTTTCCTGAATCGCTGTCTTTAATTCGTCCAGTTGCGAGCAGTACTTATCTGCATTTATCGTTTGGTTGTGTGGTAGGAGCTCATAATATAGGATTCCTTTCCAATCCCACCAGACACAGAGCATGACTTTTTTTGGACGAAGGCCGGCTTTCGGAGTGGTTAATGCTGGTTCATTTCGCTTACCCCAGGATCTTTTTCGTTCTACATTGTTGTAAATGATCCATTTTTCGTCACCCGTCACTAATTGCTTCAAAAATGGTACGTTTGCGTTGCGCTTATACAGCAAGTCGCAGATGGAAATGCGATCCATTAAATTTTTTCGGCCAAATTATGCGGAATCCATACACCATAGCGACTTACGTAACCAAGCTTCACTACATGATCGTGGACAGTGGTTTTCGATATTTTCAGTATCTCTGCTAATTCGCGTGTCGTGTAGCGCGGGTTATTCTCGATCAGTGTCTTGATTTGGTCATCATCAGTAGTAGAGGGTCTGCCCGAGCGTTCTTGGTCTTTAAGGTTAAAATCACCAGCTTTAAACTTAGCGAACCACTTACGTAAGGTTCCTTCAGCTAAAGCGCCTTCTCCGTAAACAGAACATATCGAATTTGTTGCTTGTGAGGCATTTTTGCCTTTCCGGTAATAGAAAAGCATCAAGTGTCTAAAATGTTCTTTGTTTTCTTCCATCCTCAAAAGAGTACAAAACTGACACGAATCAATTGATCTGAAACAACTTTTTTCCTAAAGATGCGTTGAAATGTCACCTTTAAGCATATGTATATAAATCGTATGTTTTCAATAACATTGATATATTCAGACATGTTCCAACGCCATCTATTAAAAATCGGCACGAACTTTCCGGACAACCCAATATATTGGGTCGTCCGGAAAGTTCGTGCCGATTTTGAAGGAAAATTCAAAGGCAACATTTTTTTATGTCGATCAATATTTATTGACTTATGTATGCACCGTTTTGTTTCACAACCTTTGTCCATCTTTCACGCAACTGGAAGATTCCATTCTCCCAGAACTTCTTAGGTTTCTCGGCGAAAAACTCCTCAAGGTGGTTTTTTATGTCGATCAAAGAGTCGAAGTTCTTGCCGCTAAGAGAATTTTGCAAAGACCTAAATAAGTGAAAGTCTGAAGGTGCAATGTCTGGTGAATACGGTGGGTGAGGTGGCACATCCCAGCTAAACTCCAACAATTTTTGTCGGGTAGTCAAAGAAACACGAGGTCTGGCATTGTCCTGATGGAACACGACACCCTTCCTATTGGCTAATTCTGGACGTTTTTCCTGAATCGCTGTCTTTAATTCGTCCAGTTGCGAGCAGTACTTATCTGCATTTATCGTTTGGTTGTGTGGTAGGAGCTCATAATATAGGATTCCTTTCCAATCCCACCAGACACAGAGCATGACTTTTTTTGGACGAAGGCCGGCTTTCGGAGTGGTTAATGCTGGTTCATTTCGCTTACCCCAGGATCTTTTTCGTTCTACATTGTTGTAAATGATCCATTTTTCGTCACCCGTCACTAATTGCTTCAAAAATGGTACGTTTGCGTTGCGCTTATACAGCAAGTCGCAGATGGAAATGCGATCCATTAAATTTTTTCGGCCAAATTATGCGGAATCCATACACCATAGCGACTTACGTAACCAAGCTTCACTACATGATCGTGGACAGTGGTTTTCGATATTTTCAGTATCTCTGCTAATTCGCGTGTCGTGTAGCGCGGGTTATTCTCGATCAGTGTCTTGATTTGGTCATCATCAGTAGTAGAGGGTCTGCCCGAGCGTTCTTGGTCTTTAAGGTTAAAATCACCAGCTTTAAACTTAGCGAACCACTTACGTAAGGTTCCTTCAGCTAAAGCGCCTTCTCCGTAAACAGAACATATCGAATTTGTTGCTTGTGAGGCATTTTTGCCTTTCCGGTAATAGAAAAGCATCAAGTGTCTAAAATGTTCTTTGTTTTCTTCCATCTTCAAAAGAGTACAAAACTGACACGAATCAATTGATCTGAAACAACTTTTTTCCTAAAGATGCGTTGAAATGTCACCTTTAAGCATATGTATATAAATCGTATGTTTTCAATAACATTGATATATTCAGACATGTTCCAACGCCATCTATTAAAAATTGGCACGAACTTTCCGGACGGCCCAATACTTTTCGATTACATTAAGGTTGAAATGATAAAATCGATCTTTTAAAATCTTAAATAATCGCGTACATCATACATGCCGAAAGACTCTCCTGAAAAATTTTCGTCGTCGGTAGTTCGATTTCTCGGCCGAAAAGTCAAATTTGTCACAGAAGAACATGAATTGGTAAGAGATGACACGAGACCAAATTTTAAAAATTGCGACTCCAGAAGTAACATACTAGAAATTATACTAGTATATACAGGGTGTCTGACATAAGGCGAAAAACCTCTCGCCCATAGGTAGATTTCGTCAAACTGAATTAAAAATTCCTGTACCATTTTGCAAACAACCACGTCTAAGAAATACGCTCGCGTCGCGCGCGCGGCTAGCCGTTTTTTACGTTATTCATTCATTCTTCCCTCGCGTCCGCTGAATTAGCGAACTTTACTTAATTACTCGAAATTGTACGTGGTTGTTTGCAAAATGGTACAGGACTTTTTAATTCAGTTTGACGAGACCTACCTGTGGGCGAGAGGTTTTTCGCCTTGTGTCAGACACCCTATATTTTATCTTTTATTTATTCTTATTCCATACACTAAGAACAAAATAACGGTAAACATCGACTTTGGTTTTGAATTTTGAAGATCCAATTAAATCTGATTAAAACAATTTTTTAAGATTCACATGTCTCATTTATGTTACGATAGTGCGATGCAAACTCTTTCTTGATGTTATGTCCAGCCAAAAACCGCCTTCAGCTTTCATACTGAAGCCGTCCTTGGCGAGTGTGAGAGGTAACGACATCTTTTCATTAGGCTTCAAGTCGCAACGTGCCAACAGATGAAAGAACAAAATCTTCATTTCCATCAACGCGAATCTGCTGCCGAGGCACATTCTAGGACCTAAACCGAAAGGAAGATACGCACCGCAGTTGAGACTAATCTTCTTACGCTCTCCGAGAAATCGTTCGGGATCGAATTTTTCTGGCTCTTCGAAGTATTTAGGATCGTGATGAAGCCCAGAGACCGGTATCCACAAGCTTTGTCCTTTTCTTATAGTAAACGGTTTCGAATCCGGCAATGTTGGCGGTAGCTTGAAGTCTTTCACGCATAATCTGTCTAACATTGAACCAACCGGATACATCCTGAGAGTCTCGTTGATCACAGCATTCAGGTACTCCATGCTGTCGATTGCTTCGTAAGATGCTTGTCCATTGGTAGCTTCCAAAACTTCATCGATTTCATTTCGAAGTCTCTCGTGTACGTTGGGGTGAACCGCGATCTCATGAGCGATGAAGCACATCAACGTCGAAGGATTTTCGAAGCCTCCAAAGAAAAATATGAACGCCTGCGATACCATATCATCGAGAGTTAGAACTGTCTTGCCGTTCTTGTTTCTACTTTCCATCATAAGCTGCATCATGTCTGGTCGAGTAATACCTTTCTCCTCTCTGAGTTTTATAGTGCTCTGCACGAGATCTCGGAAGAAAATTGCAACTTTTTCAGGAAACAGTCTCAGTCGAAGCATTCGTGCCAACCAAGGCAAGTTTCTAAATATATAGGCTTTCACGAGAAGAACATAGTTAACAACGATCGCCTCTCTGCCATACGCGTAGAATGTGTTCTCTGGATTTCTCATAGAATCAACATTGACGCCGAAGGCGCAAGAGGCAATTACGTCATTGGTGTACCTGACGAAGATCTCTTTCATTTCCATCGTCTTCTTCTCCGCAGGTAGTTGCGCCAGATAATTGACAAAGTTGACACTGTAATCCGACATCAGCTTGAACATGCCTTTTATCTTGCTGGACGTGAAGGCTGGGCTCAATATAGATCGCACCTCGCGCCATCGTTCTCCACGTAGGACGATAATGTTCTTCCCGAAAAGTGAGTCTTGATTCTCATTGATGAAGCTGTTGTGATCCATGAACATATCAAAGTGCTTCAACGTGATGGATTTAATAAGCTCAGGATCACGGATTACTACACGCGGAGTCGTCAACTCATACACGCCGACGTACTTGGCGTCAGGATGTATTGGGTCATTAAGTATGAAACTTTACAAATAGAACATAAACTTTTGCAGTTTTTGGCACATGGACATGATTTATTTTCAATCGAAGTATGCGCCCATGTTATCTACACACTTCTGCCATTTTAGTGGTAGTTGGTCTATGCCTCTACTATAGAAGCCAGGAGTACGGGAATCGATGAAGTCGCGGAAGGCTGTTTCGACTGCCTGTTGAGAATTGAACAATTTTCCCACCAACAAGTTGTCCAAATTCCGGAAGAAGTGATAGTCGGTAGGTGATAGATCTGGTGAATATGGTGGATGACGGAGAGTTTCCAATTCCAACTCCCGTAGCTTTGCCACGGTCAGTCGTGCAGTGTGCGGTCGAGCATTATCATGCAACAGGATTGGCATTGACCGATTGACCAATTTCGGTTGTTTAATAGCAAGTTGTTGCATCATTTCGTCCAGTTGCTTGCAATATACTTCAGCCGTTATCGATGTACCAGGTTTCATAAAGTTGTAGTAGATAACACCTGACCTGGACCACCAAACAGTCACCATAAGCTTCTTCTGTGTAATGTTGGGTTTCGCGTGATGTCTCGGTGGTTCATCAACCACTGATGTGAGCGTTTACGATTGTCGTAGAGTATCCACTTTTCATCGCAGGTCACAATTCGATTAAAAAAAGATTCATTTTTGTGACGGGAAAGCAAAGAAAGGGAAGCCTCTAGACGTTGCACCTGCTGCGCATCGGTCAATTCGTGCGGGACCCATTTGTCCAACTTCTTTATCTTACCAATTGCAGCTAAATGAACAATATGGTGGGTATAGAAACATTGAATATCGATGCCAATTCACGTGTACTTTGAGATGGATCGGACTCTACTACGGCTCTCAAGTGATCATTATCCACCTTCGTCTTTTGTCTTCCACGTGGCTCATTAGCGAGGCTGAAATCTCCATCTCTGAAGTTTTTGAACCAATTGCCCACCGTTGCTTTAGTAGTTGAATCTTCACCAAATACAGCGTTGATATTACGAGCTGTCTCCGACACTATGGTTCCATGGCGGAACTCATATTCATAAATCACACGAATTTTGGACTTTTCCATAGTTCTATAAAAAAGAATCCACCAATAAAACCAATGAAGATATTTGAACAAACAAATATGACATTTGAAGAGCGAACATACATCTATCACACTAACCTAAATCAGGTTAGGTTAGTGTGATAGATATCAACTGACGTCTGGCGCCAAATTTGAGGTAACAAATGTTAAAGATGGCGCTTTTACATTTATAAAGTTTCATACTTAATGACCCAATATGTCATATGTCGATTTGACAAGCTCACTCATGGATTGTCGACGAAAGAGTACCGGTCCCATGTTACCCAGATAGGGAATCGGTGTTTTGCACGGTATCCCATGTTTCTTGAAGAAACTCAAGTCTTTAAGAAGAAAGTAATAGAGGCCTAGAGCGCCGGCTATCACCGACAAGATGACTGCGTGTATCATGCTAATAAACTTGCTTGCGTGACGGAAGTGGATTCGTGTAAAAGGGCAAGGTGCAGCTTGTTGAATAATACGAATTTGAATATCTATATGGCGTTATTAAGTACAGCTATAAAGCGAATATCTACGTGACTTAACAACGTCGACGTGCAACTGTGAACTACTCTATTCCCAGCCACCTTTTTATACGTGCTCAATGGGTGGTGGGGGTTCGTTATCTAACGCATATTGATAACACATCATAACAGTTTTGCACGGGATTTCAAGTACAGCGTCGCATTTGCGTCATTTTTCAACGAAGTGATATCGCAACATTGAATACAAACAGATATGACGAGATACTTTAGACACAATAAATATATCCAGCTTTATCTTTCATTCTTTGGTAATGTGATAATATAGTGATAATATCACTGATATGATAAGATGACAATATACGTGCAATTAAGATGCTTTTAATTAAAAAAATATATTGCAACATTATATACATTATAGTCTTAACGTAAGTGTTTTTCTTAGGCTATAATACATAATGCTATATGAAATGCTACACGAAATTGTATGCATGAACTTTATGCATCAAACAGTTTGAACCTGAGAAGTATTACTATTTAAAAATTTATATGTCAGAAAATTATTTAAAAACGTAAAATATATTAAAACTATTAACAGTCTCGCATATATATATAAAACATAATGACTCATTTTAATTAATTTTTTAAGAATACGTATAATATAATAGTTCTATCTTAAATTTAATTAACTTCAGATATAATATTTTGCGCTTACATGTATTAATATAAAGTTGATGATCACAATCATTAATATGATTGTGATGATGAACATTTTATTCTTCTCCTTGTTTAAATTTATAATGATACAGGTTTATCGAAAACATTCTTCACCGGAAAGTCAAGAATAACATGCCTCATTTTGCATTTGTTGTGTTTGATATCATCTGAAACATGAATAACATTCAAAATATGCATAGTTTTGTTGACAATAGTTTTAATCTTTTACTATCGTAACAATTTTAATATCGCTTCTTCATTTTACACAATCAGAAACAATTAATTTCGAATATTAAATTTTCACGTCTTGCAATTGTGTGCGCGCGATACCTTAAAATTTAGCTAGAACTTACTTTAATTTTAATCAATGTAACATTATATCGATTAATACAATAGCATAACAAACAGCAATAATTTTCTTGTTTATAAACTTTTTAAATTCGACAAAATCAATAAAATTTCCTTATAGGTCGCATGTCTTCTCATTAGTAGCGTTCCTCGAAATAGTATAATGTATATTTTCCCGTGGCGACACGTTGAGCCAGAAACCACCTTCAGCACTCATATTAAAGCCATCTTTCGCAAACTTGATCGGTACTGATGTCTTTTCGCAAGGTTTCAAGCTGCAACGCGCCAATAAGTGAAAGAGCAGCGCTTTCGTCTCTAACAATGCGAATCTGTTACCGATACACATTCTGGGACCCGAACCAAAAGGAAGGTATGCGCTGCAGTTGAGGCTATTTTTCTTCCGCTCTCCCAGAAATCTGTCCGGATCGAACTTCTCCGGCTCTTCGAAGTACTTGGGATCGTGCTGAAGCCCATACATAGGTATCCATAGGCCATGTCCTTTTTTCATAGTAAAGGGTTTCGCACCCGGCAAAGCCGGTGGCAGTTCAAAATCATTCAAGCACAACCTGTCCGTCACTACAGCAACCGGATACATCCTGAGAGTCTCGTTGACCACAGCGTCCAGGTATTCCATATTATTGATGGCGTCGTAAGGTGCTTGCCCGTTTGTTTCCTCCAAAACATTGTCGATCTCGTTTTGGAGTTTCTCTTGTACGTCGGAGTTTATCGCGATCTCGTGAGCGGCGAAGCACATCGCGGCCGAAGTGCTATCGAAACCGCCGAAGAAGAAGACAAACGCCTGTGACATCATATCGTCGATAGTCAAATCTGGTTTACCCTCTTTGCCCCTGCTCTCCATCATCAACTGCAACATATCCGGTCGGACGATACCCTTCTCATCTCTAGTCCTTATGGTGGTTTCGACGAGATCGTGAAAGAAATTCTTTACTTGGTCGCGGACAAAGTTCATTTTCAGTATTCGTGCTACCCAAGGCATAGTGTTGTATATAAAGAATTTTATAAACATGATGGTGTCGAAGTTGGCCGCTTCTCTGCCGTATACATAGAAATCGTTGTTTGGATTCCTCATCGAATCAACACTAACGCCGAAGGCGCAAGTAGCGATTACGTCAACGGTGTATCTGCTGAAAACTTCCTTCATTTCCATCGCTCTCTTTTCCGGCGGCGTTTGCGCTAGGTAAGTGCCGAAGTCAGCACCGCACTCCGACATTAATTTGAACATACTCTTCATCTTACTGGACGTGAAAGCTGGGCTCAGTAAAGCTCGAACTTGACGCCATCTGTCTCCGCGAAGGGAGAAGAGGCTCTTGCCGAATAGGATATCCTGAGTTTCATCAATGAAGCTGCGATGATCCATGAACGTGTCAAAATGCTTTAACGTGATGAGTTTAATAAGCTCTGGGTCACGAAGCACTATAATTGGGTTGGAGAAGTCATACATGCCGATGTACTTGGCATCAGGATTTACCTCGTACATCATTTTGGCAAATTCAGTTAATGACTGACGGCGAAAGAAGAATGATCCCATGTTACCAACTATGGGAAGCGGCTTGATGTGTGGTATTCCATGCTCCTTGAAGAGACTCATCTTCTTGAAGAAAAAGTGGAGGCCCAAAGCGCCCGCTATTACTGACAAGATTATTGCATATATCATGTTGTTGATAATTGCTTGTGTGGAAGTAAACTCGTATAAAACAATGTGCACAACTTGTTGAATAATACGAATAGGAATATTTGTATGATGTTATTGAAGCGAACTTTGCACCGCAGTCAACACGACATAGCACGTCGAAGCACGTCGATGTGCAACTGTCAGCTGCTTTATTGCCCGCCTCCTTTTATATGGTCATCGAGTAGTGGGGGTCCATTATATAACGTATATTGATAACACATCATAATGGTTAGATACACGGTATCATATAAAACTTCATACTTGCATCATTTTTTGCAACACAACAAACTCATATTGCAACATTTAATACCAAAAAATATAACAAGATATTTCATACAGAAATTTTCCAGTTTTTCTTTTATTCTTTGATAATGTGGAAAAGATCGAGAAGGAAGGAAGATGGTTTTAAAATCATACGAACTTTTGCATATATTTGCATATAAATAATAAAAATCTTACACGCGCAGATCTACATATACACACACACACGCACACACTGTACATAAAATGTATGTGTATCTATACATACATATATATAACTTTATTTTAAATACAACGTATTGAATTTATATATTTATGATTGCGATAATCAAAACTTTATCCTTTCACTTGTTTAAATTTATAACGATAAAAGTACATTAGAAACATTCTTCATCGAAGAGTCAAGAATAAAATGCCTTGTTTCAGCTTCATTTTGCATTTTATGTTGGTATCATCTGAAACATAAATATTCAATATATATATATATATAATTCTCTTTACAATAGTATACTATTTTAATATCGTTAGAACTTGAATGCCGCTTATTTCTTTTACTCTACTTAAACTATTAATTTCGAATGCTACATTTTCGCGTCTTAAAATTGTATGCGCATTTTTTAAAATTTAGCTCGAAGTTACTTTACCTCTTTTGCTTTTATTCAATGTAACGGTTAATAAAATAGCATAACAAACAGCAACAATTTTCCTGTTTATAAACTTTTTAAATCCGATAAAATCAAGAATATTTTCTTACAGGTGTCATGTCTTCTCATTAGTAGTGCTTCTCGCAATAGTATGATGTATATTTTCTCGTGGGGACACGTTCAGCCAGAAACCACCTTCAGCCTTCATATTAAAGCCATCTTTAGCAAATTTGATCGGTACTGATGTCTTTTCGCAAGGCCTTAAGTTGCACCGTGCCAATAAGTGAAAGAGCAGCGCTTTCGTCTCTAACAATGAGAATCTGTTGCCGATACACATTCTGGGACCCAAACCGAAAGGAAGGTATGCGCCACAGTTGAGGCTATTTTTCTTCCGCTCTCCCAGAAATCTGTCCGGATCGAACTTCTTCGGCTCTTCGAAGTACTTGGGATCGTGATGAAGCCCAACCATAGATATCCATAAGCCATCTCCTTTTTTAATTATATAGGGTTTCGCCCCTGGCAAAGCCGGTGGCAGTTCAAAATCGTTCAAGCACACTCTGTCCGTCATTATAGCAACCGGATACATCCTGAGAGTCTCGTTGACCACAGCGTCCAGGTATTCCATATTATTGATGGCGTCGTAAGGTGCTTGCCCGTTTGTTTCCTCCAAAACATTGTCGATCTCATTTTGAAGTGTCTCTTGTACGTCGGAGTTTATCGCGATCTCGTGAGCGGCGAAGCACATCGCGGCCGAAGTGCTATCGAAACCGCCGAAGAAGAAGACAAACGCCTGCGATATCATATCGTCGATAGTCAAATCTGGTTTACCCTCTTTGCCCCTGTTCTCCATCAGCAACTGCAACATATCCGGTCGGACGATACCCTTCTCATCTCTAGTCCTTATGGTGGTTTCGACGAGATCGTGAAAGAAATTCTTTACTTGGTCGCGGACAAATTTCAATTTCAATATTCGTGCTAACCAAGGCATAGTGTTGTATATATAGAATTTTATAAACATGGCGGTGTCGAACTTGGCTACTTCTCTGCCGTATACATAGAAATCGTTGTTTGGATTCCTCATCGAATCAACACTAACGCCGAAGGCGCAAGTAGCGATTACGTCAACGGTGTATCTGCTGAAAACTTCCTTCATTTCCATCGCTCTCTTTTCCGGCGGCGTTTGCGCTAGGTAAGTGCCGAATTCGGCACCGCACTCCGACATTAATTTGAACATACTCTTCATCTTGCTGGACGTGAAAGCTGGGGTCAGTAAAGCTCGAACTTGTCGCCACCTGTCTCCGCGAAGGGAGAAGAGGCTCTTGCCGAATAGGATATCCTGCGTTTCATCAATGAAGTCGCGATGATCCATAAACGTGTCAAAATGCTTTAACGTGATGAGTTTAATAAGCTCTGGGTCACGAAGCACTATCATTGGCTTGGTGAAGTCATACATGCCGACGTACTTGGCATCAGAATCTACGTCGTACATCATTTTGGCAAATTCCGTTATTGACTGACGGCGAAAAAAAAATGATTCCACGTTTCCAATTATGGGAAGCGGCTTGTTGTGTGGTATTCCATGCTGCTTGAAGAGGTTCGTCTTCTTGAAGAAAAAGTAATAAAGGCCCAGAGCGCCCGCTATCACCGACAAGATTATTACATGTATCATGTTGATAATTGCTTGTGTGGTGGAAGTAAACTCGTATACAACACTGTGCGCAACTTGTTGAATAATACGAGTATGAAACCTGTATGATGTTATTAAAGCTAACTTCACAACGCGATCATCGCGACTTAGCACATCGAAGCACGTCGATGTGCAACTGTCGGCTGCTGTATTGCCCGCCTCCTTTTATATATGTTCATCTAGTAGTGGGGTCCGTTATATAACATATTGATAAGGTGATAACGCATCATAATGGTTAGATACACGGTATCATATAAAACGTCATACTTGCGCCATTTTTTGCAGCACAACAAAGTCATATTGCAACATTTAATGCCAAATAATGTAAGAGATATTTCATGCAGAAATATACCCTAGTTTTTCTTTTATTCTTCGATAATATGGTAATGATATAATATAAAAATATGCATGTGATTAAGAAGCTTTTAATTATATATAAAAATTTATGTTTCACCTTATATCATAGTCTGACCATAAGTATTATTCTTGTATACAATAATTGTATACAAAATTAATACATGCATGAACTTGATGCGGTAAAAAGCTTGAACTTAAAGTGTTGCTACATGAATATTTATAGGAAACTCATTCTAAAATCTAATAAAACAGGGTTTTGTAAAAGTTAGTACTGTTACAAATAGATGAAGAATAACGAATTGTGAGCATTGCACAACGAAAGCTGTTTTTTGGTTGCTAGAACAACCAATCCTCTTCCACACTGACACACAGAAATGCTTGTCAACAGACTAGACTTTATGTTAAAAACAAAAAACTTTCAAAACTTACAGTTTCATCACTGACTTGTGGCTTGCTTCGTACGATAATATACTTATAATATATAAGTGTGCAGTTTGTACGTGCAAAATGAGTAGCTATTGACAAAGAGATAGAAGGAAATAATATAAAGAAGCTAAAAAAAAGAGTCTTCCAATGTATATTAAAAAAGATGGAGTGGAATAAAAATTGTACGCATATGTGCATCTCTGAAATTGTAACCAAGAGTAAAACAGAGCACAAGATTAGTTCCTTGATATCGTGCAAGAGGATTTGTCATTCTGCACAACCAATGAAAAGATTTATTAAAAAAATTATTCATTTCGTCTGTACTACAGATGATTCCAGAATCCCTTTAAAACATCTTGCAGAGCTTGGAATTAATGACTTAACAGTATCACACTATTTGAAAGCAATGGAAAACATCCAGAAGGAAGATGTTTCTCAAATCACACAAACTGTTGCATATATTTCCATATAAATAATAAAACTCTCGCACCAGCGCGCGCGCGCGCACACACACACACACACAAAAAGAAAGAGGGAGAGAGTACATAAAATGTGTGCCTACATATATATATATAAACTAGCTGGTGCTCGGTATGTATTTTTTACGACGCGCACATTTTTAGAAGTTGCAAGACGATTGCACATAGCCTATGTTACTCAGGAAGATCAAAGCTATCCACCAGTGAAAGATTTTTCCAAATCGGTTTAGTAGTTTCTGAGATTACCCCGAACAATGGAACAAACAACCTTTACCTCTTTATTATATTAGTATGAAGTATGATGTATTTTAAAGACAACGTATTGAATTTATGATTGCGACAATCACTATATTATATCCCTTCACTTAAACTTTAAAATAACGATAGAAGTACATCGGAAACATTCTTCATCGAAGAGTCAAGGATAAAATGTCTTGTTTTATCTTCATTTTGCATTTTATGTTGCTATCATCTGAAACATAAATATTCAATATATATATCATTCTCTTTACAATAGTATACTATTTTAATATCGTTAGAACTTGAATGCCGCTTATTTCTTTTACTCTACTTAAACGATTAATTTCGAATGCTAAATTTTCACGTCTTAAACTTGTGTGCGCATTTTTTAAAATTTAGCTAGAAGTTACTTTAATTCTTTTGCTTTTATCAATGTAACATTATCGGTTATTAAAATATCATAACAATCAGAAACAATTTTCCAGTTTATAAACTTTTTACATACGATAAACTCACTACAATTTTCTTACAGGTCGCATGCCGTCTCATTGAAAGCGTTTCTCACAGTAGCATGATGTATATTTTCCCGTGGCGATACGTTCAGCCAGAAACCACCTTCAGCATGCATATTAAAGCCGTCTTTAGCAAATTTGATCGGTACTGATGTCTTTTCGCAAGGCTTCAAGCTGCAACGCGCCAATAAGTGAAAGAGCAGCGCTTTCATCTCTAACAATGCGAATCTGTTGCCGATGCACATTCTGGGGCCCGAACCAAAAGGGAAATATGCGCCACAGTTGAGGCTATGTTTCTTCCGCTCTCCCAGAAATCTGTCCGGATCGAACTTCTCCGGCTCTTCGAAGTACTTGGGATCGTGATGGAGCCCATACATAGGTATCCATATGCCATCTCCTTTTTTTATTGTATAGGGTTTCGCCCCTGGCAAAGCCGGTGGCAGTTCAAAATCGTTCAAGCACACTCTGTCCGTCAGTATAGCAACCGGATACATCCTGAGCGTCTCGTTGACCACGGCGTCCAGGTATTCCATATTATTGATGGCGTCGTAAGGTGCTTGTCCGCTTGTTTCCTCCAAAACATTGTCGATCTCATTTTGAAGTTTCTCTTGTACGTCGGAGTTTATCGCGATCTCGTGAGCGGCGAAGCACATCGCGGCCGAAGTGCTATCGAAACCGCCCAAGAAGAAGATGAATGCCTGCGACATCATATCGTCGATAGTCATATCTGGTTTACCCTCTTTGCCCCTGCTCTCCATCATCAACTGCAGCATATCCGGTCGGACGATACCCTTCTCCTCTCTAGTCCTTATGGTGGTTTCGACGAGATCGCCGAAGAAATTCTTTACTTGGTCTCGGATAAATTTCAGTTTCAGCAGTCGTGCTAACCAAGGCGTAGTGTAGAACACAAGGAATTTTAGGAACATGATGATGTTGAAACCGGCCGCTTCTGTGCCGTATACATAGAAATCGTTGGTTGGATTTCTCATCGAATCAACGCTGACGCCGAAGGCGCAAGTAGCGATTACGTCCACGGTGTATCTGCCGAATACATCCTTCATTTCCATCGTCCTCTTTTCCGGGGGCATTTGCGCTAGGTACGTGCCGAAGTCGGCGCCGCACTCCGACATCAGCTTGAACATACCTTTCATCTTGCTGGACGTGAAAGCTGGGCTCAGTAAAGCTCGAACTTGTCGCCATCTGTCTCCGCGAAGGGAGAAGAGGCTCTTGCCGAATAGGACATCCTGAGTTTCATCAACGAAGTCGCGATGATCCATAAACGTGTCGAAATGTTTTGACGTGATGAGTTTAATGAGCTCAGGGTCACGAAGCACTACGACTGGCTTGGTGAAGTCATACATGCCGACGTACGTGGCATGAGGATTTATGTTGTACATCAATTTGGCAAATTCAGTTATTGACTGACGGCGAATTAAGTATTTCACCATTCCTAGTAAGGGTTGCGGCGGTATATGAGGTATTCCATGCTCCTTGAAGATATTCACAGTCTTGAAGAAATAGTAATATAGGCCCAGAGCGCCCGCTATCACCGACAAGATTATTGCATATATCATGTTGATAATTGCTTGTGTAATGGGAATAAACTCGTAGAAAACACTGTGCGCAACTTGTTGAATAATACGAGCATGAATTCCTGTATGATGTTACTAAACCTAATTTCACAGCGCGATCAATGCGACGTAGCACATCGTAGCACGTCGACTGTCGGCTGTATTGCCCGCGTCCTTTTATATATGTTCATTGAGTAGTGGGGTCCGTTATATAACATCTTGATAACACATCATAATGGTTAGATACACGGTATCATATAAAACTTCATACTTGCACCATTTGTTTCATCACATCAAAGTCATATTGCAACATTTAATGCCAAAAAATGTAAGAGATATTTCGTGCAGAAATATACCCAGTGTTTCTTTTATTCTTCGATAAAATGGTAATGATATAATATAAACATATGCATGTGATTAAGAAGCTTTTAATTATATATAAAAATATATGTGTCAACTTATATCATAGTCTGACCACAAGTATTATTCTTGTACTCATAATTGTGTACAAAATTAATACATGCATGAACTTGATGCGTTAAAAAGCTTGAACTTAAAGTGTTGCTACATGAATATTTATGAGAAACCTATTCTGAAATCTAATAAAACAGGATTTTGTAAAAATTAGTAACATTACAAATAGATGAAGAATAACGAATTGTGAGCATTGCACAACGAAAGCTCGTCCTAAACATTAAGGGAAGTCGTTTTACCCATAATTTAATTCCGTTGCTACTGTTTTTTGGTTGCTAGAACAACCAATCCTCTTCCACACTGACACACAGAAATGCTTGTCAACAGACTAGACTTTATGTGAAAAACAAAAAATTTCAAAACTTACAGTTTCATCACTGACTTGTGGCTTGCTTCGTACGATAATATACTTATAATATATAAGTGTGCAGTTTATACGTACAAAATGAGTAGCTATTGACAAAAAAACAGAAGGAAAGAAATTAGGAAGTTAAAAAAAGAGTCTTTAAAGGTATAACATTAAAAAAGATGGAGTAGATTAAAGTTTTGAGCATATGTTCATCTCTGAAATCGTAACCAAGAGTAAAACAGAGCACAAGATTAGGCCATTGATATCGTACAAAAGGATTTGTCGATGGGTTGGTCACTGAAGTAATCTTTGTACAAGGGCTAGGTAATTCTCAGGGTAGTCTCAGATAATCTGAGGTAATCTAAGGTAATCGTGGTACCATGCGCGATATATCATAGTCTGACCACAAGTATTATTCTTGTACTCATAATTGTGTACAAAATTAATACATGCATGAACTTGATGCGTTAAAAAGCTTGAACTTAAAGTGTTGCTACATGAATAGTTATGAGAAACCTATTCTAAAATCTAATAAAACAGGATTTTGTAAAAATTAGTAACATTACAAATAGATGAAGATATATTCAGTATATCTAACCGCCGAGAGACAACCAAATATCGGAAACGCAACCTTTCATGTGTTTTCGGGTCTATATGTCCGCCGAGTTGCCTACTCTGTGCTTGATTCTTTGCTCTGTGCTAGTTTATTATTTTTTTCTGGTTTTATTATCGAAATCGATCAAAATGGAAAATTCTGACCAATCATCGAGGGAACTACCGGCTGAAATCAATACGGAAAATACGGCATTGATGAATTTTGACGGTAAATTGAAACTTTTGCCAAGTTATTTGATCGAACTGTAGTATTAGGTAATCTTAAGGAATCTGAGGTAATTTAAAGGTAATCCGTATCAAGGGTACTTTTTGTACACTATAACCGCTAGTGACCAACCCCTCGTGATTTGTCATTCTGCGCAACCAATGAAAAGATCTATTAAAAACAATTATTCATTCCGTCTGTAATACAGATGTCTCCAGGAACCCCTTAAAACATCTTGCAGAGCTTGGAGTTAATGAATCAACAGTATCCCACATTTGAAAGCAATGGAAAAGATCCAGAAGGAAGGAAGAGAGTTTAAAAATCATACGAACTTTTGCATATATTTGCACATAAATAAAAACAATCTCGCATTCGCGAGCATACTCACACACACGCGCGCGCGCGCCCACACACGCACTGTACATAAATTATGTAAGTGTCTATATATATATATAAATTTATTTTAAATACAACGTATTGAACTTATATATATTTATGATTGCTGCAATCAATACTTTATCCTTTCACTTAAAATTTAAAATAACGATAGAAGTACATCGGAAACATTCTTCAGCGAAGAGTCAAGCATAAAATGCCTTGTTTCAGCTTATGTTGGTATCATCTGAAACATAAATATTCAATATATATATATATAATTCTCTTTACAATAGTATACTATTTTAATATCGTTAGAACTTGAATGCCGCTTATTCCTTTTACTCTACTTAAACTATTAATTTCGAATGCTACATTTTCGCGTCTTAAAACTGTATGCGCATTTTTTAAAATTTAGCTCGAAGTTACTTTACCTCTTTTGCTTTTATTCAATGTAACGGTTAATAAAATAGCATAACAAACAGCAACAATTTTCCTGTTTATAAACTTTTTAAATCCGATAAAATCAAGAATATTTTCTTACAGGTCTCATGTTTTCTCAGTAGTAGTGTTTCTCGCAATAGTATAATGTATATTTTTCCGTGGCGACACGTTCAGCCAGAAACCACCTTCAGCATTCATATTAATGCCATCTTTAGCAAACTTGATCGGTACTGATGTCTTTTCGCAAGGCTTCAAGTCGCAACGCGCCAGTAAGTGAAAGAGCAGCGCTTTCGTCTCTAACAATGCGAATCTGTTGCCGATGCACATTCTGGGACCCGAACCGAAAGGAAGGTATGCGCCACAGTTGAGGCTATTTTTCTTCCGCTCTCCCAGAAATCTGTCCGGATCGAACTTCTTCGGCTCTTCGAAGTACTTGGGATCGTGATGGAGCCCATACATAGGTATCCATAAGCCATCTCCTTTTTTTATTGTATAGGGTTTTGTCCCTGGCAATGTTGGTGGCAGTTCAAAGTCATTCAAGCACACTCTGTCCGTCAGTATAGCAACCGGATACATCCTGAGCGTCTCGTTGACCACAGCGTCCAGGTATTCCATATTATTGATGGCTTCGTACGTTCCTTGCCCGTTTGTCTCTTCCAAAACTTTGTCGATCTCATTTTGAAGTGTCTCTTGTACGTCGGAGTTTATCGCGATCTCGTGAGCGGCGAAGCACATCGCGGCCGAAGTGCTATTGAAACCGCCCAAGAAGAAGATAAATGCCTGCGATATCATATCGTCGATAGTCATATCTGGTTTACCCTCTTTGCCCCTGCTCTCCATCATCAACTGCAGCATATCCGGTCGGACGATACCCTTCTCATCTCTAGTCCTTATGGTGGTTTCGACGAGATCGCGGAAGAAATTCTTTACTTGGTCGCCGAAAAATGACAGTTTCAACTTTCGTGCTAACCAAGGCGTAGTGTAGAATACAAGGAGTTTTAGGAACATGGTGATGTTGATATCGGCCGTTTCTGTGCCGTATACATAGAAATCGTTGGTTGGATTTCTCATCGAATCAACGCTGACGCCGAAGGCGCAAGTAGCGATTACGTCAACGGTGTATCTGCCGAATACATCCCTCATTTCCATCGTCCTCTTTTCCGGGGGCATTTGCGCTAGGTACGTGCCGAAGTCGGCGCCGCACTCCGACATCAGCTTGAACATACCTTTCATCTTGCTGGACGTGAAAGCTGGGCTCAGTAAAGCTCGAACTTGTCGCCATCTGTCTCCGCGAAGGGAGAAGAGGCTCTTGCCGAATAGGACATCCTGAGTTTCATCAACGAAGTCGCGATGATCCATAAACGTGTCGAAATGTTTTGACGTGATAAGTTTAATGAGCTCAGGGTCACGAAGCACTACGACTGGCTTGGTGAAGTCATACGTGCCGACGTACTTGGCATCAGGATTTATGTTGTACATCAATTTGGCAAATTCAGTTATTGGCTGACGGCGTATTAAATATTTCACGATTCCTATTACGGGTTGCGGCGGTATGTGAGGTATTCCGTGCTCCTTGAAGATATTCACAGTCTTGAAGAAATAGTAATAGAGACCTAGAACGCCCGCTATCGCCGACAAGAGTATTGCATATATCATGTTGATAATTGCTTGTGTGGTGGAAGTAAACTCGTATAAAACACTGTGCACAACTTGTTGAATAATACGAATATGAATATCTGTATGATGTTATTGAAGCTAACTTCACAACGCGATCATCGCGACTTAGCACATCGGAGCACGTCGATGTGCAACTGTCGGCTGCTGTATTGCCCGTCTGCTTTTATGTATGTTCAGCGAGTAGTGGGGTCCATTATATAACGTACATTGTTGACACATCCTAATGGTTATACACGCGACATCAGAGAAAACTTTATACTTGCGCCAATTTTTGCAACACAACAAAATTATATTACAACATTTAATGCCAAAAAATGTAATGTGTATAAAACTATATGTTCCAACATGTATCATAGGCTTAACATAAGTGTTTTTTTGGTCTCATAATTGCATACAAAATTAATATATGCATGAATTTGATGCCTTATAAAGCTTAAACTTAGTGTTGCTACATGCATATTTATGAAAAACTCACTCGAAACTTTAATAAAACAGGTATTTGAAAAAGTTAGTAATGTTACAAAGAGATGAAAAACTACGAATTGAGAGCATTGCACAACGAAAATTTATCCTAAATGGTAAATAGGTTGCAGGGCAGCTTGGAGTTAGTGAATCATCAGTAATTCCACCATTTGAAAGCAATGGAAAAGATCCAGAAGGAAAGAACATGGTTTTAAAATCATACAAACTGTTGCATATATTCGCATATAAATAATAAAAATTTTGCAAGAGCGCGCTCACAACACATACACAGTACATAACATGAGAGAGAGAGAGAGAGAGAGAGAGAGAGTGTGTGTGTGTGTGTGTGTCTACATATATATATATATACATTTATTTTAAATACAACGTGTTGAATTTATATAGTTATGATTGCTGCAATCAATATTTTATCCTTTCATTTAAAATTTATAACGATAGAAGTACATCGGAAGCATTCTTCAGCGAAGAATCAAGCATAAAATGCCTTGTTTCAGCTTATGTTGGTATCATCTGAAACATAAATATTCAAAATATATATAGTTCTGTTTACAATAGTCATAATATTTTAATAGACCTTGAATGCCCTTTCTTTAATTTACTCTACCTAAAACTATCAACTCCAAATGTTCAATTTTTACGTTTTAAAATTTAGCAAAAACAATTGCATAAATTAATACTTTTGGCTTTTATGTAATCAATATAATATTTTCGATTAGTAAAATAGTATATTAAGGAACAATAAGTCTTCTGGTTATAAATTCTTTAATCCGATAAAATCCACATAATTTGCTTACATAATTTGTATGTCGCATTATTAGCGTTTCTCAATAGTATGATGTATATTTGTTCGTGGCGATACGTTGAGCCAGAAACCACCTTCAGCCTTCATATTAAAGCCTTTGGTAAGCTTGAGCGGTGCTCTTGTTTGTTCGCAAGGTTTCAAGTCGCAACGAGCTAACAGGTGAAAGAACACTACTTTCGTCTCCAACAATGCGAATCTGTTGCCGAGGCACATTCTGGGGCCCGAACCAAAAGGAAGATATGCACCACAGTTGAGGCTATTGGTCTTCCGTTCTCCAAGAAAGCGCTTGGGATCAAACTTTTCTGATTCTTCAAAGTATTTAGGATCGTGTTGGAGCCCATACGCCGGTATCCATACGCCTTGACCTTTTTTTAGAGTGAAGGGTTTCATCCCTGGCAATGTCGGTGGCAGTTCAAAGTCGTTCAAGCACAATCTGTCCATCACTGGAAGAACAGGATACATCCTGAGAGTCTCGTTGACCACAGCGTCCAGATATTCCATATTATTGATGGCGTCGTAAGTTGCTTGCCCGTTTGTTTCTTCCAAAACTTTGTCGATCTCATCTTGAAGTGTCTCTTGTATGTCGGGGTTTATCGCAATTTCATGAGCAGCGAAGCACATTAAGGTCGAAGTACTATCGAAACCGCCGAAGAAGAAGCCGAATGCCTGTGATACCATATCTTCGAGAGTCAAATTTCGCTCACCCTCTTTGCTCCTGCTCTCCATCATCAACTGCAACATATCCGGTCGGACGATACCCTTCTCACCTCTAATCTTTATGGTTGTTGCGACGAGATCGCGGAAGAAATTTATTACTTGGTCGCGGGCAATTTTCAGTCCGAGTATTCGGGCCAGCCAAGGCAAGCTCCTCAATACGTACAACTTCAGAAACATGATACCGCTGATAGTGGTCGCTTCTTTACCATACACGTAGAACTCGTTTTCTGGGTTTCTCATAGAATCAACATTAACGCCGAAAGCGCATGCGGCGATTACGTCACTGTTATATCGGGTAAACACTTCTTTCATTTCCATCATTCTCTTCTCCGATGGCATTTGAGCCAGATAAACGCCGAAGTCGGCTCCGCACTCCGACATCAGCTTGAACATACCTTTCAGTTTGCTGGACGTGAAAGCTGGACTCAATAAAGCTCGAACTTGTCGCCATCTTTCTCCGCGAAGGAAAAAGAGGCCTTTGCTAAATAATATTGGGTCATTAAGTATGAAACTTTACAAATAGAACATAAACTTTTGCATTTTTTGGCACATGGACATGATTTATTTTCAATCGAAGTATGCGCCCATGTTATCTACACACTTCTGCCATTTTAGTGGTAGTTGGTCTATGCCTCTACTATAGAAGCCAGGAGTACGGGAATCGATGAGGTCGCGGAAGGCTGTTTCGACTGCCTGTTGAGAATTGAAGAATTTTCCCACCAACAAGTTGTCCAAATTCCGGAAGAAGTGACAGTCGGTAGGTGATAGATCTGGTGAATATGGTGGATGACGGAGAGTTTCCAATTCCAACTCCCGTAGCTTTGCCACGGTCAGTCGTGCAGTGTGCGGTCGAGCATTATCATGCAACAGGATTGGCATTGACCGATTGACCAATTTCGGTTGTTTAATAGCAAGTTGTTGCATCATTTCGTCCAGTTGCTTGCAATATACTTCAGCCGTTATCGATGTACCAGGTTTCATAAAGTTGTAGTAGATAACACCTGACCTGGACCACCAAACAGTCACCATAAGCTTCTTCTGTGTAATGTTGGGTTTCGCGTGATGTCTCGGTGGTTCATCAGCGTTCAACCACTGATGTGAGCGTTTACGATTGTCGTAGAGTATCCACTTTTCATCGCAGGTCACAATTCGATTAAAAAAAGATTCATTTTTGTGACGGGAAAGCAAAGAAAGGGAAGCCTCTAGACGTTGCGCCTGCTGCGCATCGGTCGATTCGTGCGGGACCCATTTGCCCAACTTCTTTATCTTACTAATTGCAGCTAAATGAACCAATATGGTGGGTATGGAAACATTGAATATCGATGCCAATTCACGTGTACTTTGAGATGGATCGGACTCTGCTACGGCTCTCAAGTGATCATTATCCACCTTCGTCTTTGGTCTTCCACGTGGCTCATTAGCGAGGCTGAAATCTCCATCTCTGAAGTTTTTGAACCAATTGCCCACCGTTGCTTTAGTAGTTGAACCTTCACCAAATACAGCGTTGATATTACGAGCTGTCTCCGACACCGTGGTTCCACGGCGGAACTCATATTCATAAATCACACGAATTTTGGACTTTTCCATAGTTCTATAAAAAAGAATCCACCAATAAAACTAATGAAGATATTTGAACAAACAAATATGACATTTGAAGAGCGAACATACATCTATCACACTAACCTAACCTGATACTGACGTCTGGCGCCAAATTTGAGATAACAAATGTTAAAGATGGCGCTTTTACATTTGTAAAGTTTCATACTTAATGACCCAATATATTTGCGAATAATATATCTTGTGTTTCGTCAAAGAAGGAGCGATGATCCATAAACGTGTCGAAATGTTTTAACGTGACCAGTTTAATAAGCTCAGGGTCACGAAGCATTATGACTGGCCTGGTCAAGTCATACATGCCGACGTACCTCGCATCAAGATCTACGTCATACGTTGATTTGATGAGTTCAGCCATGGATTGGCGGTGAATGAAACATAGTCCCATGTTTCCAACTAAGGGAAGTGGCGTTATGTGTGGTATTCCATGTTTCTTGAAGAAATTCACATTCTTGAAGAAAAAGTAATAGAGACCCAGAACGCCCGCTATCACCGATAACAATATTGTATATATCATGTTAATAATTGCTTGTGTGATGTAAGTGAATTCGTATAAAATACTGTGCGCAACTTGTTGAATAATACGAATATGAATATGTATGTGATGTTAAAGCGAAACTAAAGAGAATATCAACGGATGTACTTAGTACATCGAGGCACGAGTAACGTGCAACTGTGAGCTACTTTATTGCCAGTCCCCTTTTATATATGTTCAATGGATGGTGGGGGCCCGTTATATGACGTATAATTGGCACATCGTAATTGGCGTATCGTAGTTATATACATGATTTTACGCTTCATATTTACGCCGGTTTTTAATAAAGTTATATATGTTTCAATAATACATTTCAATATGTATCGCATTGCAAACATATTTTTTTTTAATTCATAATGCCATAGAAAATTAATGTAAGCATGAACTTGATGCGTTAAAAAGTTTAAACTTGAAGTGTTGCTACATGAATATTTATGGAAAACTCACTCGAAACACTAATAAAACAGGTATTTGTAAAAGTTAATAATGTTACAAATAGATGAAAAACTACCAATTGGAAGTATTAACGAAAACGTATCAAATATTAACAGAACTCGCAGAGCTGCTTGAAATTATGAATTAACAGAACGTTACCATTTGAAAGTAGTGAAAAAGATTCAGAAGAAAAGGGAAATGATTAATACAAATTTTTGCATATATATATTTGCATATAAATAAAGAAAATCTCAAACACACGTACACACATATATATGTATGTACATGTATGTGTATATATATATTAAATATACACTATTGTGCTCATATTGATGATTGTAACAATCAACATTTCATCGTTTCGCTTGTTTAAATTTACAACAATATAGGTTTATCGAAAGCATCGGAAAGTGAAAAATAAAACGCCTTGTTTCAGCTTCATTTTGAATTTGTTGTATTTGGTATCATCTGAAACATAAATAATATTCAAGATATATATACTTTTGTTTACAATAGTCACAATATTTTAATATCGTTAGAACTTGAATATCAAGTTTTTATTTTACTGTATTTAAAACTATTAATTCCGAATATTCGAATTGTTACGTTTTAAAATTGTATGTGCATTATCTTAAAATTTAATTGAAAACAATTTCATAAAATAATAACTACTTTTTTGCTTTCATAGATATAATCAGTGTAACGTTCTCGATTAATAAACTAGTATAAAGAGCAACAATTTTTCCGCTTACAAATTTTAAACCCACTTAACTCAACAAAATGTTCTTACAGCTTGCATGTTCCATTAGTAGTATTTCTCGCAATAGTGGGATGTACGTTTTTTCGTGGCAACGTGTTCAACCAAAAACCACCTTCAGCCTTCATATTGAAGCCATCTTTAGCAAGTTTGAGCGGTATTGATGTCTTTTCGCATGGTTTCAATTCGCAACGTGCCAACAGGTGAAAGAGCAGCGCTTTCGTCTCCAACAATGCGAATCTGTTGCCGATACACATTCTGGGACCCAAACCAAAAGGAATGTACGCTCCACAATTAAGGCTACTTTTCTTCCGTTCTCCGAGAAACCGCTCCGGATCGAACTTCTCCGGCTCTTCGAAGTACTTGGGATCGTGATGAAGCCCATAAACCGGTATCCATATGCCTTCTCCTTTTTTTAAAGTAAAAGCTTTTGTCCCTGGCAATGTCGGTGGTAGTTCGTAGTCCTCCAAGCACAACCTGTCCATCGCCACAGCAACCGGATATATCCTGAGTGCCTCATTGATCACAGCGTCCAGGTATTCCATATTATTGATGGCTTCGTACGTTCCTTGCCCGTTTGTCTCTTCCAAAACTTTGTCGATCTCATTTTGAAGTGCCTCTTGTACATTGGGATTTATCGCAATTTCATGAGCGGCGAAGCACATCAAGGTCGAAGTGCTATCAAAACCGCCAAAGAAGAAGATAAATGCCTGCGATATCATATCGTCGATACTCATATCTGGTTTACCTTCTTTGCCCCTGTTCTCCATCATCAACTGCAGCATATCCGGTCGGACGATACCCTTCTCATCTCTAGTTTTTATGGTGGTTTCGACGAGATCGCGGAAGAAATTCATTACTTGTTTGCGGAAAAATTTCAGTCCGATTATTCGTGCCAGCCAAGGCAAACTCCTGAATATAAAGAACTTCAGAAGAAACATGATACCATTGAAAGCGGTCACTTCTCTGCCGTATGCAAAGAAATCGTTGTTTGGATTTCTCATCGAATCAACAGTAACGCCGAAGGCACAAGTAGCGATTACATCAACAGTGTATCTGCTGAATACTTCCTTCATTTCCATCATTCTCTTCTCCGGTGGCATTTGGGCCACGTAAGTGCCGAAGTCGGCCCCGCACTCCGACATCAGCTTGAACATACCTTTCATCTTGCTGGACGTGAAAGCTGGGCTCAGTAAAGCTCGAACTTGTCGCCATCTGTCTCCGCGAAGGGAGAAGAGGCTTTTGCCGAATATTATATCCTGAGTTTCATCAACAAAAGCGCGATGATCCATGAACGTGTCGAAATGTTTTAACGTGATGAGTTTAATAAGCTCAGGGTCACGAATCATTATAATTGGTCTGGTGAAGTCATACATGCCGACGTACTTGGCATCAGGATTTACGTCGTACGTCGATTTGACAAGTTCAGCTACCGCTTGGCGACGAATGAGGGATGGTCCCATGTTCCCAATTAAGGGAAGCGGCATTAGGTGCGGTATTCCATGCTTCTTGAAGAGGCTCATGTTCTTAAACAATAAATAATAGAGCCCCAGAGCGCCCACTATCAGCGACAACACGATCACGTACACCATGTTTGCGACTATTGCACTGAACTGATAGGCACCGTATAAAATGATTCAATTATAAGCGAAATCTTTTCTCTTGTTTATGCGAACAAGTCGTTATCGCGTTTAATAATGTTTTTTGTCTCGCGGTTGATAATGAAAATGATACAACGTTAACCGCTGAGATCCGATGGCAGACTACTTCTGCGTCAGGAAACTCTCTCGCATATATACGATACGTTACGTAATGTGATGTATATCGCGATTTATGTCGTTGACGTAAGGGAAGAGTTAATTATCTCATAGTTGATATATATGTTTAACATTATAGAAATGAGAAGGAGAAGTTAAAGTTGAAAATAGAGAAGGAGAAATGAGAAGGAGAAGTTAAAGTTGAAAATAGAATTAAATTTATATTACATATACTTAAAATTTAGAAATAGGACACAAAATAACAAGACTCGCATTTTCATATTTGTAACATGTACAAGTTTATCTATTATTATTAAAAATGCAATGCGATGATTCATATTGATCTACAGTTATTTGATAAGAAGATCACAGCTCGTTATTTCATTTCCGACGTCCTTGACCATGACTAGTCGCTACATTGGTTATTGGAGAGAATTATCTTAGAATCGCCTTCGCTCTCGCTTTATTAATATGTTGACTGTCACGGTTGCATTAGGATTCTGCCGAGCTACACATGTTAAGTCACTGCGCAAATAACGTACATATTGAAATATTCAAATGAACAAAGAAATTCTTGTCTCTCTTCCATGATATATGTATATGCACGTATGTGTACATATATCAATTTATTTTAACTATACATTGCTTATATTGATGATTGTGATCAATCAACATTATATCTTTTCGCTTGTTTAAATTTACAACAATATAGGTTTATCGAAAGCATCGGAAAGTGAAAAATAAAACGCCTTGTTTCAGCTTCATTTTGAATTTGTTGTATTTGGTATCATCTGAAACATAAATAATATTCAAGATATATATACTTTTGTTTGCAATAGTCACAATATTTTAATATCGTTAGAACTTGAATATCAAGTTTTATTTTACTGTATTTAAAACTATTAATTCCGAATATTCGAATTGTTACGTTTTAAAATTGTATGTGCATTATCTTAAAATTTAATTGAAAACAATTTCATAAAATAATAACTACTTTTTTGCTTTCATAGATATAATCAGTGTAACGTTCTCGATTAATAAACTAGTATAAAGAGCAACAATTTTTCCGCTTACAAATTTTAAACCCACTTAACTCAACAAAATGTTCTTACAGCTTGCATGTTCCATTAGTAGTATTTCTCGCAATAGTGGGATGTACGTTTTTTCGTGGCAACGTGTTCAACCAAAAACCACCTTCAGCCTTCATATTGAAGCCATCTTTAGCAAGTTTGAGCGGTATTGATGTCTTTTCGCATGGTTTCAATTCGCAACGTGCCAACAGGTGAAAGAGCAGCGCTTTCGTCTCCAACAATGCGAATCTGTTGCCGATACACATTCTGGGACCCAAACCAAAAGGAATGTACGCTCCACAATTAAGGCTACTTTTCTTCCGTTCTCCGAGAAACCGCTCCGGATCGAACTTCTCCGGCTCTTCGAAGTACTTGGGATCGTGATGAAGCCCATAAACCGGTATCCATACGCCTTCTCCTTTTTTTAAAGTAAAAGGTTTTGTCCCTGGCAATGTCGGTGGTAGTTCGTAGTCCTCCAAGCACAACCTGTCCATCGCCACAGCAACCGGATATATCCTGAGTGCCTCATTGATCACAGCGTCCAGGTATTCCATATTATTGATGGCTTCGTACGTTCCTTGCCCGTTTGTCTCTTCCAAAACTTTGTCGATCTCATTTTGAAGTGCCTCTTGTACATTGGGATTTATCGCAATTTCATGAGCGGCGAAGCACATCAAGGTCGAAGTGCTATCAAAACCGCCAAAGAAGAAGATAAATGCCTGCGATATCATATCGTCGATACTCATATCTGGTTTACCTTCTTTGCCTCTGTTCTCCATCATCAACTGCAGCATATCCGGTCGGACGATACCCTTCTCATCTCTAGTTTTTATGGTGGTGTCGACGAGATCGTGGAAGAAATTCATTACTTGTTTGCGGACAAATTTCAGTCCGATTATTCGTGCCAGCCAAGGCAAACTCCTGAATATAAAGAACTTCAGAAACATGATGCTGTTGAAAGCGGTCGCTTCTCTGCCATATACGTAGAATTCGTTGGTTGGATTTCTCATCGAATCAACAGTAACGCCGAAGGCGCAAGTAGCGATTACATCACTGGTGTATCTGGTGAACGCGTCTTTCATTTCCATCATTCTCTTCTCCGGTGGCATTTGGGCCATGTAAGTGCCGAAGTCGGCGCCGCAATCCGACATCAGCTTGAACATACCTTTCATCTTGCTTGACGTGAAAGCTGGGGTCAGTAAAGCTCGAACTTGTCGCCATCTGTCTCCGCGAAGGGAGAAGAGGCTCTTGCCGAATAGGATATCCTGAGTTTCATCAACAAAAGCGCGATGATCCATGAACGTGTCGAAATGTTTTAACGTGATGAGTTTAATAAGCTCAGGATCACGAATCATTACGAGTGGTCTGGTGAAGTCATACATGCCGACGTACTTGGCATCAGGATTTACGTCGTACGTCGATTTGACAAGTTCAGCTACCGCTTGGCGACGAATGAGGGATGGTCCCATGTTCCCAATTAAGGGAAGCGGCATTAGGTGCGGTATTCCATGCTTCTTGAAGAGGCTCATGTTCTTAAACAATAAATAATAGAGCCCCAGAGCGCCCACTATCAGCGACAACACGATCACGTACACCATGTTTGCGACTATTGCACTGAACTGATAGGCACCGTATAAAATGATTCAATTGTAAGCGAAATCTTTTCTCTTGTTTATGCGAACAAGTCGTTATCGCGTTTAATAATGTTTTTTGTCTCGCGGTTGATAATGAAAATGATACAACGTTAACCGCTGAGATCCGATGGCAGACTACTTCTGCGTCAGGAAACTCTCTCGCATATATACGATACGTTACGTAATGTGATGTATATCGCGACTTATGTCGTTGACGTAAGAGATGAGTCAATTATCTCATAGTTGATAGACATGTTTAACATTATAGATACGTGAATGAGAAGTTAAATTTGAAAATATATTTATATTATATATACTTAAAATTTAGGAATAGGACGATAAGAAGAAGACTCGCATTTTCATATTTGCAACATGTACAAGTGTATTTATTATTATTAAAAGTGCAATGCGATAATTCATATTGATCTACAGTTATTTAATAAGAAGATCACAGCTCGTTTTTTCATTTCTGACGTCGTTGGCAATGACGAGGCACTACAGTGGTTATTGAGTAGAGAGAATTATCTTAGAATCGACTTCGCTCTCGCTTTATTAATGCGTTGACTGTCACGGTTGCATTAGGATTCTGCCGGGCTTCTGCCATGTCAAGTCGCTGCGCAAATAACATACATATTGAAATATTGCAGATGAACAAAGAAATTCTTGTCTTTCTTCCATGATATCATACAAGTATAAATAAAACCGTGACCAATACAGAGATAATGCAATCCCCGATAAAATACATGTACAAAACGTATCAATTCGCACATGAATAGTATAGCAACGTGCCAAAATGGTTTACAGATTCGTCTCTTGCAAACTTCCATTTTTTTATTATAAAATAAACAACATAAACATATAAAACATGTACAATATAATATAAGGTATACACCAATATATAGCCTCTCTCTCTGTAAAACAGAGAGAGAGAACGCGTCGCTCGTTCGGGCTAACCCACGTCGACTTTTAATATCGATAATGCGACGCCCGGGAGCTTCGTTATATTATATTTTCGTAGACAGTTTTGCCGAAGAACACGTAGCATTGTTCTTAAAATAGTTTATAACATTATACAATTACAATTTTATAACATTATACAATTTATTTACACAAATAACAGTACACCTATTTTGCACTCGCGATCGCGGAGTGCTGGTTCCGTCTCGGTACAATATTCAGCCAGCAACCGCCCTCGGCCCGCATTGAGAATCCGCCGCTCTTTAATTTCAAAGGTATCGGGGTTTTCTCGCATGGTTTCAAATCGCAGCGTGCCAGCAGGTGAAAGAGCAAGACCTTCATCTCCAGCTGGGCGAACCTATTGCCGATGCACATCCTTGGACCTAGTCCGAACGGATAGTAAGCGTTCAGATTACACTGATCTTTGTTGTCGTCGAGGAACCTCTCGGGCTTGAACTTGTCCGGCTCTGGGAAGTACTCGGGGTTATAGTGAAGCGCGTAAAAGGGGAACCATACCATCTCTCCCTTCTTCACGAGATACGGCTTCGCGTTCGGTAACGTAGCAGGCAGCTCGAAGTCCTTCGTGCACAGCCTGTCCGTCATCGGTTGCGGCGGATACATCCGGAGAGCCTCACTGATGACCGCGTTCAAATATGTCATCCCGTTGATCTTCTCGTAGGACGGTTGGCCGTTCGTGTCCTCCAGCACCTCGTCGATTTCGTTCTGTAGCTTTTCCTGAACATCCGGGTTCACGCCTAGCTCGTACGTCGCGAAGCTCATCACCGTCGAGCTGCTGTCGAAGCCGGCAAGGAAGAATATGAACACATGCGACGTCATGTCCATGATTGTCAGCTCCCTGCTGGAACTCTTGCCCCTGTCGTCCATCATCAGCTGAAGCATGTCCGGC
The DNA here is from genome assembly GCF_003672135.1 of Ooceraea biroi. Lineage (NCBI taxonomy): Eukaryota > Metazoa > Arthropoda > Insecta > Hymenoptera > Formicidae > Ooceraea > Ooceraea biroi. Next base: position 7,885,888 of record NC_039518.1, on the reverse strand, counting down.
CGAGTGATACCCCTCTCGTCCCTGGTCCGTATGGTGTCGGTTACGAGATTCACGAAGTACTCGGTGGTACGATCGTCCATCATCTTGATGTTCAGAAAACGCGAGAGCCTCGGCAGGTTTTGGATCATCAGGATCTTTATGAGTGCAAAAGTGTTGAACTCCGTCACCTTCTTGCCGTACATGTAGAAATCGTTCTCCGGGTGCCTCATCGAATCCACGCCGATGCCGAAGGCGCACGTGCCGATCGCGTCGTTCGCGTAGCGCGTGAGAGCATCCTTCATCTCCGTGACGTGTCCTCCGGGCGGCGCGGTGGTCTTCAGGTACTCCGCAAAGTTGACGGCGCACTCGGACATCAGGTGGAACATTGTCTTCATCTTGCTGCTGGTGAACGCGGGACTCAGGAGTGCCCTTAGGTCACGCCACCTGTCTCCTCGAAGCGCGAGCAGGTTGTTGCTGAAGAGCGGATCCTCGTCACCGGTGCCGAAGAACAGGTGGTCCTCGAACGACTCAAAGCTCTTGATGCCGATAGACTTGATCAGCTCGAGATCGCGGATCACCACAACTCGTCGCGACAAGTTAAATGCGCCAATATACTTGGCATCAGGATGCACATTGTAAATATCCAGTAGGGCCTTCGCAAAAGACTTCGGGAACACAAAGATCTCGAACAGCCGGCGCAGAAAATTGAAGTCCATCGCGCATGGGATCCCATGTTGCTGGAAGACGTTCGGGCCTCTGCGGAAGAGGTAATAATAAACAGCGAGTACGCCGACTAATATTGATAAGGCTAGTGTCCAGCACTCCATCGTTGCATCGGGATAAACCCGGCGATTGCTCCTTCCGTTCGGGATGAAGTCAAACACAACCGGATCGCCGCGAAGCCAAAGTTCGTGTCAATATCAGCGTTTGTGTGATTTTGCGCGAGGCACCCTCGGGTTATAATCCGATGCGACAGTTCAGCGCGATTGTTCCACGGAGTCAAAGCGATCTGAGCGCTTCGACTCCTCGCGCGTGACTAGCCTGGTGCGACAGAGTCGTTCATTAAACGGTGCTCGCTGCGAGTAATGACGTAAGAGATGCCGCCTAAGCTAAATGTCTAAAACTGCATATGCGTGTGTATATATATATATATATATATACAGGGTGGCCCATTTAAATTTATACAGTCGATTTTTTAAAAAACTAAAAGAGATACGAAAAAATGTTTCAGACAGACATGTCACGATTTCGAGGGGGACATAAGATGATACCATTGGTTTGACCTTGAATAGTCGTTTGAAGGTCACGCGAAGATCACCTTCAATTTCTTAAATTGAAACCCCAACTTTTTATTGCAGATTCTTATTCTCCATCGAAAAGTAAGTAACTTTTGTCTGAAACATTTTTCCGAAAAATGTCATCTTATGTCCTTAAAATGATCTTCAAGATGAGTTTTGAGGACATTTTAAGGACATAAGATGACATTTTTCGGAAAAATGTTTCAGACAAAAGTTACTTACTTTTCGATGGAGAATAAGAATCTGCAATAAAAAGTTGGGGTTTCAATTTAAGAAATTGAAGGTGATCTTCGCGTGACCTTCAAACGACTATTCAAGGTCAAACCAATGGTATCATCTTATGTCCCCCTCGAAATCGTGACATGTCTGTCTGAAACATTTTTTCGTATCTCTTTTAGTTTTTTAAAAAATCGACTGTATAAATTTAAATGGGCCACCCTGTATACACACACAGCGCTTAAAATATTCGGCTCGCATTCTATTCTTGATAAAATACGTCAGAAACTCTGCGTTAAGGGGGGGGCCTGCCTTAGAACGTTGAAAATAAGGTATAATTTTACGAATTTGTTTGGAGAAACTATACAGCGGATCATTATAAAACTTTGATGCATTTATTAGTACATGTTTAAAGATAAAAAAATTATTTTTTGATTTGAATGTATCGCTTGTAGAGGTCGTCCTGGAGGCATCTTCGTGCAGCCGGCATTGTAAATTGGTGAGCATTCTCCTGCCTCCAAATTTCATCCAAACTGAAAAATTGAAATATTTTCTCGTTATTTATGAATTCCCATCGTCGATGAACCTTTAATATTCATAAAAACATTAAGTTAAACAATTATTTTTGCATGAAAAAGTTCAACAACTTTGCCTAAAAATCGTACTTTTGTGTTCTAAGCTCCACCATTTTGGCACTTTTCAACTTTTTTCTTCTCTCTTTGGTTCATCGACGATGGGAACTCATAAATAACGAGAACATATTTCGATTTTTCAGTTTAGACGAAATTTGGAGGCAGGAGAATGCTCACCAATTTGCAATGCCGGCGACGCGGCTGCACTAAGATTTCTCCAGGACGATCTCTACAAGCGATATATTCAAATAAAAAAATAATTTTTTTATCTTTAAACATGTACTAATAAATGCATAAAAGTTTTATAATGATCCGCTGTATAGTTTCTCCAAAAACAATTCGTAAAATATACCTTATTTTCAGCGTTCTGAAGCAGGCTCCCCCCTTAAGAGAAATGTACACCGGAAATGCAGATAAATTGAGACAAAACGGGAGCAAAAGAAAGAGGGTCGCGAGAGTAATAACGATCTGCAAATAATAGTCATCATCATCGCCGTCGTGACGCGTGCATGCTGACATTATCGTGTCAGCGGAGAAGTCGCAGGGCGTATAGATTATACGGCACACGTCATGTGATTCTGAGTCACATCAAAGCGCGAATGCTGCGCAGAACCAATTCGAGTTTGCCTCCTCCGTTAATATCAACCCACGGCCGACGCGTATCAGGCACGTAGCCGCGACGCCTTTGGCCCTCGCATTTAGCGCCTAGAAGACGTGAAAGGAGGACGCGTCGCTCGTTCGGGCTAACCCACGTCGACTTTTAATATCGATAATGCGACGCCCGGGAGCTTCGTGTCTCTATGGAATTAGTCTCGAGGACGAGGTCCGAGCCAGTGCGAAATAGTATATTATCTGCACTATCGGATTATGAATGTACCCTCATACGATGTATAATAGATGCACGCGCGGTATGGGAGGCACGAACGCACCGCAAAGTACACGTGCATAATACATTCGTGCCTTTGTAACACAACCTCCTGTCTTGTCCCACGATTTTAATACGCCAAATTGCATCTTTTGCAAGATTGCTTCGCATGTTCGACAATCGGATGTACGGACATAAATATCCTACATTATTAAGAGGCCAGAGAGAGCAAACGTAAAGTGGAAACAGAAAAGAATAGACGCCGTATCTGTGCATTTTGCATAATGAAGTGAAACGCATTTTGTTCTCTCTCTTCTTTCTATTTTGGTGAAGAAATCTCCAATGAGAAAGAAATTTTCTTCCACAATCCTCCCCTATGTCGAGTGGACGCAATATCGGTGATTCCTTACGACGGCGATTCCCGATTTCGCGGTCAGTCGTGCCTCCCAATCCTCTATCGGTCCATTTTTCGTAAATCAGAATAAAGTCACCTCTCGATATTTGCCTCGGCGTCTTGAGGTTCTCTGTCTCACTCGGAACTCCGTCCAACTTCTAACAGAGTAAGTGGAGACGTGGAAAGGGAACGAGAGAAGATGCAAGGGGGAGTGACGGGCGCGGAGGGAGACAGGGGAGGGCTGGCGGAACAAAATTCATTTGGCCAAATTAAACAGAGTTTAGCAATTTGCGCTTAATCCATTTGTCGGGGATCCGCCGTCCGTCAGTCCGTCCGTCTGCCTTTACTTCAACCCTCTCTTTCTCCATCTATCTCTCTCTCTCTCTTTTTCTCTATCCCTTTCTCCCATTTCTCTTCCCTACGATCCTCCCTATCGTGCACCCTCTTCTTCTGCTTCATTGCACGTACCTGGCGGCACTGCCTCGATCTCGTCGCCTCTCGAAAAACCACACGCGTAGGTTTTATTTAAATTTCTTTCCGGTAGAAACACTTATCTCTGCATTTTGATGAATAGTTTTTTTACACGGCAATGGCGCCTACTACGCGTCGGCGCGAGCAATGTCAAGATCTAACGAGTGCTGTGTCGTATTAATTAGTATGTCACGCGAGACAACGTTGCGATAAAAAAGGCAGCGAGCTACGAGAAACGTGTTACGCTTTGCACGTTTATGCATGCGGCACGCGGCGCACGCGTCTCTTTTTATTCGCTTGGTGTTCGTGACGTTCTCGCGCGCGCGTGTATTGCGCTCTTGTAAAGAGAGAGATCTTGAATTCTCCCGAATTGGATGACGAATGTAACTTTCAACGCCGATAACAAATGCTTATTCTTTATCCAAGAGCGATATTCGCCTGCTGCTCTTAGCAATTAATTCGAATTAGAAGATATCCAATCGAATTGAAGCTGATTACTTCATCAACCAAATCACTAATTGTTCGCGAGAAATAAGAAGAAACAATACCGCGAAATTTTAAGTTCACCGATTTACATCGTTATTGCGCCTGATTTATGGTCTCATCTACCACCTCTCTCTCTCTTTCTTCCTCTTTTCAGCTATTACGCCCCAGCATTACGCCATTCTCAATCGTCTCTCGCATCGCGCGTTACACGCTCTTCGGCACTTGGATCTTATTATCACGGAATTGTTTCCGTCCCTCCTTCAAAATGTTCCGCATCGCCGTCGAGCTTCCTCCTTCTCTCTCCGCTCTTCCTCTTCCTCGCCCTCTTGCTCGGACCTAGACCATCCAACGAATCCGACCTAAGTGTATTGGCAGTTGTGTCCACGTTTTATTTCCATTCAATCGGGTGAACACCTTTAAGATTACTTTCCCGGAAACCGCAAAGAGGAGTGCTTCCCTCGCTCTCTTGGTCCTCGCAGCATCCCCGGCGTCCGTTCGCCAGTCGGTGAACTACCCGCTGCTTTGTGTTCCCGATATCCTTACGTTTACACCTTGCACACACGTGCTTTCTTTATCGGCTTTGCTTTGTCAAGTAAATGCATCCCCCAACGGTAAGTACCGCTTGCGGACACCGGATGAAAGGTAAAACGTCCACGCGCAAACGTGGCAAACAGGAGCGGAGGCACCCGCGGCTCGCCGGCGATATTCGTTTTGAAGTCGCACCCACTCGCGGTGGTGCCGCGGTCGTTGTAAAGCGCGAGAACACTCCGAATCGCTGAAGGAGCGAGAATCGAGTTGACGAATCGCGCTCTAATACCGTTACGCGTAACACCTACTAATTTTGCGCGCCCCTCCGGAAATGAACTCCTCCACCTCTTCGCCTCCTCCGCGTAGGCAAAGCTTAATATAGTTTACGGACCAAATGCAGTACTCATATTTGCCCTTGTACGCGCGGATGGCAGGCATTCGTAGCTGGTGGTTAACCGGTTCCCCGTCGTCGTCTCACCCTCGATCACCGCCTCTCTTTTCACCCCTGTACGCTCGTGCGGCTTCGCGCGATTTCTCGGTCGGTGGTGAAACACCACCCGGCGCGTTTATGCGAGCGCAAAACGCGGGCATTCGCGAGGAATGGCGCGTACGCGCGCGGGATTTTTAATGAACGGATGTCGCCTCGCTGCGGCGAAGCCTTGTTAGCGTCGATATCACTGCGCGATTAACGCGCACCCCGTCCCGGGGGCGAGCGATTTCGATGTCGCGCAATTTCAACGATTTCAACCCCATGGTGTCACCGAGCGCGAGCTAGATCGCGTGGGGGTAACGCGACGTCGCCGCTTTAATTTATTGCGCCGGCCAAGCTCGCGCGTACGTCAAGACTATTTCGGCTCTAATACGTTTCTTCCTTTTTTTCCCGCCGGTCCCGTTAGTACGTATAAACCTCAATGGCCCGCGCGTAAAACTAATGGAATATGGGTGTACCGGCACAAGGTCGCGCGGAATGAACTCTCGCACACACGCTCGAGAGCGAAGCCGGTACTCTCTCTCTCTCTCTCTCTCACATACACACGTAGCGAGAATTTAAGTATCCGTGAGGAAATGGATACTAAAGCGTGTGCACGCCGGCGACACGCACATGGCGGGGTAGGTGAATATTATTGCTGACTTCCGGGCTCCTCGTAATACTTGGTTCGCCGGCTTAAAATCCGCTGTCGTACGTACGTACATATGCCGCGTATCCCGCAACCTCCTCACTACCCCTCTTGCTTCCTGACCGCACCCTCAGAAAGGATTTCTGATAACAAGACGAAAACTATTCTTGACTAATTTAATCGTATTACAAGTATAAAAAATATGAAAATCAAACAATTTTTTATTTAAATCAGTAATTTCTATTCTTCTCTCTCGAATTAAATAAGATCGTCTTACTGTCTTCAGACAAGAGTAACATGTACACATTTATGCTTATATATTCTTGTATGTAGAATAATTTGATATTAGCGCCACTTTATAGGCTTTGTCGATGTCGACGCATCATTTTCTCACGGTCGCTCGTCGACTCGGCACTTCTGCGTCCTTTATTCGGATAAAACAGCCAATATTTATGTTGCAATCGAAAATCGGGAAAGATTTACAATGAATAAGTGCAATACTCTACAAGAAATATTAAAAGATGTGGAAATGTAAGTAAGTATATACAATATACCTACTTGAAAAATAAGATTCGAGATAAGACATTTCCACTTATTCATTGTAAATAACAGAAACACTTTCCCGATTTTCGATTGCAACACATAAATATTGGCCGTTTTGTGCAGATTCTACAAATTCTCTTAGAAGAATAGAATAAGATGTCTTTTAGATCTGACAATATTCTGAAATCAAGAATATTTTGAACTTGCTAGAAATTTGTATCTAAATCCTTCTGAGAAAATGAATGAGATAGCACGAAGATTATTTGAATCAAGATTTTCGAATTTTCTATTCGAGATTAAAATATGCTTCTTTTCAATAATAAATATGATTGTCGCTATAGCGATGTTATTTTATGATAGATTAAAGAGTAGTAGCATTAAGTCCAGAAATCTTTTCTGTGGGTGTAGCGAGAGGGTTGACAATCGTCGTGTACCAGTTATAAAAGACACTGGTCACGTAATCGCGTAAACTATGTCTAAACAAAACAGGAGGACAAAACAGTTTATCAAACAAGCTTGGAGTTATGATCGATGCCAATGGTAAGTATGAAAATGGAAGGCCAAGTGATAATCAATGATTACATCGCGATTAATCCGTGCACCCTCAGAAAGGATTTCTGATAACAAGACGAAAAATATTCTTAACTAATTTAATCGTATTACAAGTATAAAAAATATGAAAATAAAACAATTTTTTATTTAAATCAGTAATTTCTATTCTTCTCTCTCGAATTAAATAAGATCGTCTTACTGTCTTGAGACAAGAGTAACATGTACACATTTATGCTTATATATTCTTGTATGTAGAATAATTTGATATTAGCGCCACTTTATAGGCTTTGTCGATGTCGACGCATCTTTTTCTCACGGTCGCTCGTCGACTCGGCGCTTCTGCGTCCTTTATTCGGATAAAACAGCCAATATTTATGTGTTGCAATCGAAAATCGGGAAAGTGTTTCCGTTATTTACAATGAATAAGTGCAATACTCTACAAGAAATATTAAAAGATATGGAAATGTAAGTAAGTATATACAATATACCTACTTGAAAAATAAGATTCGAGATAAGACATTTCCACTTATTCATTGTAAATAACAGAAACACTTTCCCGATTTTCGATTGCAACACATAAATATTGGCCGTTTTGTGCAGATTCTACAAATTCTCTTAGAAGAATAGAATAAGATGTCTTTTAGATCTGACAATATTCTGAAATCAAGAATATTTTGAACTTGCTAGAAATTTGTATCTAAATCCTTCTGAGAAAATGAATGAGATAGCACGAAGATTATTTGAATCTAGATTTTCGAATTTTCTATTCGAGATTAAAATATGCTTCTTTTCAATAATAAATATGATTGTCGCTATAGCGATCTTATTTTATGATAGATTAAAGAGTAGTAGCATTAAGTCCAGAAATCTTTTCTGTGGGTGTAGCGAGAGGGTTGACAATCGTCGTGTACCAGTTATAAAAGACACTGGTCACGTAATCGCGTAAACTATGTCTAAACAAAATAGGAGGACAAAACAGTTTATCAAACAAGCTTGGAGTTATGATCGATGCCAATGGTAAGTATGAAAATGGAAGGCCAAGTGATAATCAATGATTACATCGCGATTAATCCGTGCACCCTCAGAAAGGATTTCTGATAACAAGACGAAAACTATTCTTAACTAATTTAATCGTATTACAAGTATAAAAAATATGAAAATAAAACAATTTTTTATTTAAATCAGTAATTTCTATTCTTCTCTCTCGAATTAAATAAGATCGTCTTACTGTCTTGAGACAAGAGTAACATGTACACATTTATGCTTATATATTCTTGTATGTAGAATAATTTGATATTAGCGCCACTTTATAGGCTTTGTCGATGTCGACGCATCATTTTCTCACGGTCGCTCGTCGACTCGGCGCTTCTGCGTCCTTTATTCGGATAAAACAGCCAATATTTATGTTGCAATCGAAAATCGGGAAAGATTTACAATGAATAAGTGCAATACTCTACAAGAAATATTAAAAGATATGGAAATGTAAGTAAGTATATACAATATACCTACTTGAGAAATAAGATTCGAGATAAGACATTTCCACTTATTCATTGTAAATAACAGAAACACTTCCCCGATTTTCGATTGCAACACATAAATATTGGCCGTTTTGTGCACATTCTACAAATTCTCTTAGAAGAATAGAATAAGATGTCTTTTAGATCTGACAATATTCTGAAATCAAGAATATTTTGAACTTGCTAGAAATTTGTATCTAAATCCTTCTGAGAAAATGAATGAGATAGCACGAAGATTATTTGAATCTAGATTTTCGAATTTTCTATTCGAGATTAAAATATGCTTCTTTTCAATAATAAATATGATTGTCGCTATAGCGATCTTATTTTATGATAGATTAAAGAGTAGTAGCATTAAGTCCAGAAATCTTTTCTGTGGGTGTAGCGAGAGGGTTGACAATCGTCGTGTACCAGTTATAAAAGACACTGGTCACGTAATCGCGTAAACTATGTCTAAACAAAATAGGAGGACAAAACAGTTTATCAAACAAGCTTGGAGTTATGATCGATGCCAATGGTAAGTATGAAAATGGAAGGCCAAGTGATAATCAATGATTACATCGCGATTAATCCGTGCACCCTCAGAAAGGATTTCTGATAACAAGACGAAAAGTATTCTTGACTAATTTAATCGTATTACAAGTATAAAAAATATGAAAATAAAACAATTTTTTATTTAAATCAGTAATTTCTATTCTTCTCTCTCGAATTAAATAAGATCGTCTTACTGTCTTGAGACAAGAATAACATGTACACATTTATGCTTATATATTCTTGTATGTAGAATAATTTGATATTAGCGCCACTTTATAGGCTTTGTCGATGTCGACGCATCTTTTTCTCACGGTCGCTCGTCGACTCGGCGCTTCTGCGTCCTTTATTCGGATAAAACAGCCAATATTTATGTGTTGCAATCGAAAATCGGGAAAGTGTTTCCGTTATTTACAATGAATAAGTGCAATACTCTACAAGAAATATTAAAAGATATGGAAATGTAAGTATATACAATATACCTACTTGAGAAATAAGATTCGAGATAAGACATTTCCACTTATTCATTGTAAATAATAGAAACACTTTCCCGATTTTCGATTGCAACACATAAATATTGGCCGTTTTGTGCAGATTCTACAAATTCTCTTAGAAGAATAGAATAAGATGTCTTTTAGATCTGACAATATTCTGAAATCAAGAATATTTTGAACTTGCTAGAAATTTGTATCTAAATCCTTCTGAGAAAATTAATGAGATAGCATCAAGATTATTTGAATCTAGATTTTCGAATTTTCTATTCGAGATTAAAATATGCTTCTTTTCAATAATAAATATGATTGTCGCTATAGCGATGTTATTTTATGATAGATTAAAGAGTAGTAGCATTAAGTCCAGAAATCTTTTCTGTGGGTGCGCCCTCCATCAGCATCGTCGCGGTCATGATTTATTTCGCCATGAATTATGTAACCGCTCATTCATCGCGCATCAATGGCGCCGTCTCTTCCATGTATGCGCTCACACATGCACGCACGCACATGCGCCTGAATCCTCGCGTCCTCCTGACATCCGTAATTCCATAATTCCTATTCTTTGTTTCACGTTGCGTTTACGTTTTGCGCGCCTGAGTATCAAGAATGTTCGAACGGGTCGCGGAGCGGATTTGCGAACACGGCAGATCGATGCCGGAGATTCCTCGCGATAAATCTGCGCAACATATATCGGTGTCATCGAGTATCGTCCTGTGTCCTGCCAAGGGGGTGGCGCTCCTTGGGTGGCTTGGGGCCCCGAAGAAAGAAGACAACGGTTCTCCGCAGGTCAGGTTGGCGACGCGTATTCTTGGGGAATTAACACACATTTGCGATGTTATTGCTTGAGAATACACGTATTTGGCCTGGCCGGTCACGTCACGCAAGACAACCAGCCGGATGTTCGATTTTGCAGCAGATCATCAGGAAATGCGGCGCGCAAGGGAGTCAGAAATTGCCCACTCAACGCCGAGCCAGTGAAACAACATGTAGATAAACGATAGATGAGCTATCAAGATGTGATAACGAACCAAGGTCGCAGCGGAATCGATTGCAGCGATAGTGCTAAAATTTTGATACCTTGAAAGACGAGACTTGTCCGCTTCGTAAGCATGAGATTTCGCAACTCATGATGTACATTGCGGAGCAATTAGAATTGCACGTGTTTTGGATTGCGACGTTAGAAGATATCGTGCGTAAGTGAATAAAAAATTCAGACAATGCGATTTACGTCTGTAAAGCGATTTTAGAAAAATATGATAATCAATATTTCTTTGTTCGCGTTGACGTGAGACATGATTGATATTCGTGTATCGCGATTCTTCACAAACATGATTAGATAAATAATATGATTGCAATAGCGGTCATAAAAACTCTTATTGATCCGAGATACGAGAAGAAAAGCTTAATCATTGTCCACTTTGTAAAAAGAACTCACAACAGTTATAATTATATACTCAAGATGCAGGGCAAGGAATCGAGAGATAGGAAGGAATAAGAAATGATTTATCTAGTAAAATGTAGGATGTACAACCTTTTGTATGAAAACGATCTGCATTCGGTTTGATAAATTGCAAAAGCCAACTTTACTAAATTTGCAATTTATCGTTCTTTATGTCGCGTCATTAAATTAGATTTGTTTGAGACTCTACTGTGTCTCCTTCCTATTTTATTATTTTTTTCAGAGGAGAGAAAAATAGAAAACTCTCTCGATAGTACGTACTGACTTTCAATAATTAAAGTATTGACTCTTTTCCTAAAAATTCCTTTTGCGAAGCTATGTTGTGAGAACTTACTCAAGCTTGCACAAACTTGCGTGCAACATAGTTTTCAGTCTACTGCACATTTTATCTGATTCTTCACTCTGTTTGCACTGCACTTGCCTTATAAAACAAATAATGGATGCAACTCATACACATCTTCAAACAGTGGAGATACGATGAATACACAAGATAAGTTATCTTTGATAACACAACTGTAACACGTGCATATTATTTTTCTATATTTCTAAAAGCTGCAAATACCAATTTCGATCATTTATCGATACTGTCGATCCATTATCTTGACTTCATCATTGAAATCTAAACTTCTCGAAACGCATGAATAACGCATGACATTCGACAGATTCAGTTAAAACCGGATTCGCCGACCGTCATTACTTGTTTTCAGTAACTTTTTATACGATTTATCAATGTAATGATCGTGTGGAAAATTCTCGATTCTTGCATCGATCCGTTCGGAATCGCGAGCGAGTGGAAGACTTGCAAAGCAAAGCGGGAAGACTTGCGCTCGCGTGCAAATTACTCTTCAGTGCGCGGGCTTCGTTGAGAACTTAAGGGGGGAGCCTGCTTTAGAACGTTGAAAATAAGGTATAATTTTACGAATTTTTTTGGAGAAACTATACAGCGGATCATTATAAAACTTTGATGCATTTATTGGTACATGTTTAAAGATCAAAAAATTATTTTTTGATTTGAATATATCGCCTGTAGAGGTCGTCCTGGAGGCATCCTAGTGCAGCCGGCATTGTAAATTGATGAGCATTCTCCTGCCTCCAAATTTCATCCAAACTGAAAAATTGAAATATTTTCTCGTTATTTATGAATTCCCATCGTCGATGAACCTTTAATATTCATAAAAACATTAAGTTAAACAATTATTTTGCATGCAAAAGTTCAACAACTTTGCCTAAAAATCGTACTTTTGTGTTCTAAGCTCCACCATTTTGGCACTTTTCAACTTTTTTCTTCTCTCTTTGGTTCATCGACGATGGGAACTCATAAATAACGAGAAGATATTTCAATTTTTCAGTTTAGACGAAATTTGGAGGCAGGAGAATGCTCACCAATTTGCAATGCCGGCGACGCGGTTGCACTAAGATTTCTCCAGGACGACCTCTACAAGCGATATATTCAAATCAAAAAATAATTTTTTTTATCTTTAAACATGTACTAATAAATGCATCAAAGTTTTATAATGATCCGCTGTATAGTTTCTCCAAAAACAATTCGTAAAATATACCTTATTTTCAGCGTTCTAAATGTAAGGTCGTCAAGTTAAGTGACTCACCCTGTATAATTCCAACGTCGTGGGTTCTACGTTCGCGTTAAGGGGGGAGCCTGCTTTAGAACGTTGAAAATAAGGTATAATTTTACGAATTTTTTTGGAGAAACTATACAGCGGATCATTATAAAACTTTGATGCATTTATTGGTACATGTTTAAAGATAAAAAAATTATTTTTTGATTTGAATATATCGCCTGTAGAGGTCGTCCTGGAGGCATCTTCGTGCAGCCGGCATTGTAAATTGGTGAGCATTCTCCTGCCTCCAAATTTCATCCAAACTGAAAAATTGAAATATTTTCTCGTTATTTATGAATTCCCATCGTCGATGAACCTTTAATATTCATAAAAACATTAAGTTAAACAATTATTTTTGCATGCAAAAGTTCAACAACTTTGCCTAAAAATCGTACTTTTGTGTTCTAAGCTCCACCATTTTGGCACTTTTCAACTTTTTTCTTCTCTCTTTGGTTCATCGACGATGGGAATCATAAATAACGAGAAGATATTTCAATTTTTCAGTTTAGACGAAATTTGGAGGCAGGAGAATGCTCACCAATTTGCAATGCCGGCGACGCGGTGCACTAAGATTTCTCCAGGACGACCTCTACAAGCGATATATTCAAATCAAAAAATAATTTTTTTTATCTTTAAACATGTACTAATAAATGCATAAAGTTTTATAATGATCCGCTGTATAGTTTCTCCAAAAACAATTCGTAAAATATACCTTATTTTCAGCGTTCTAAATGTAAGGTCGTCAAGTTAGTGACTCACCCTGTATAATTCCAACGTCGTGGGTTCTACGTTCGCGTTAAGGGGGAGCCTGCTTTAGAACGTTGAAAATAAGGTATAATTTTACGAATTTTTTTGGAGAAACTATACAGCGGTCATTATAAAACTTTGATGCATTTATTAGTACATGTTTAAAGACAAAAAATTATTTTTTGATTTGAATATATCGCCTGTAGAGGTCGTCCTGGAGGCATCTTCGTGCAGCCGGCATTGTAAATTGGTGAGCATTCTCCTGCCTCCAAATTTCATCCAAACTGAAAAATTGAAATATTTTCTCGTTATTTATGAATTCCCATCGTCGATGAACCTTTAATATTCATAAAAACATAAGTTAAACAATTACTTTTGCATGAAAAGTTCAACAACTTTGCCTAAAAATCGTACTTTTGTGTTCTAAGCTCCACCATTTTGGCACTTTTCAACTTTTTTCTTCTCTCTTTGGTTCATCGACGATGGGAATCATAAATAACGAGAAGATATTTCAATTTTTCAGTTTAGACGAAATTTGGAGGCAGGAGAATGCTCACCGATTTGCAATGCCGGCGACGCGGCTGCACTAACAAGTAAACCTACGGAAGTGTCACTCTCCGATTTTTCTGAAATTTGGATATGTTATAATACATGAAAAACTAAGGGACACGTATTTTTTTTTAGCGGCGGAAAAACATATTTAGGGGGTGAAACGACCCTCCAAAATGGGGGGTAAAATGGAAAAATTGCGATATCTTTGAGACCAGTGAAGCGATTTTAATGATTTTTGGTATGAAAGTATCTTTCGATAGAAGACGAAAATCGGCCTAGGTATGTTGGAAGGGGAGTGAAAATTAGGGGGTGAACTACCCCTAAAGTGACCAATTTCTTGCTGCAAAAAATCAGTTTTGATCTGATCGAAGTAAAATCTATTAAAACTTCAAGAGGAAAGCTAAACTCAAAAAATTACTTGAATAGACAGTAACTCGACATGCGACTTTCAAATACAATAAAATCAACTTTTGACATTTAAACAATTTTGTTATAAACGATTAATATTTTTAACATGTTTAATTCACTTCACATAACTAACAATAAATGTCAAAAGTTGATTTTATTGTATTTTGAAAGTCGCATGTCGAGTTACTGTCTATTCAAGTAATTTTTCGAGTTTTCGTCCGCCATATTGAATCCGCCATATTGAATTTTGAAAATCTGATTTCAGATTTGGATTCAGCGACTTAAAAAACCAATATATTAAAAAGATCGAACAGTTAAAAAATATAGTTTCACAAGGTGTTTCATGTGCAATGCCAAACGAACGCGGCAATTTAGGGATTGTTTACCCCCCAAATATTTATATAAACAAAACAAAAAAATATGTGTTCCTTAATTAGCTTTCCTCTTGAAGTTTTAATAGATTTTACTTCGATCAGATCAAAACTGATTTTTTGCAGCAAGAAATTGGTCACTTTAGGGGTATTCACCCCCTAATTTTCACCCCCTTCCAACATACCTAGGCCGATTTTCGTCTTCTATCGAAAGATACTTTTCATACCAAAAATCATTAAAAATCGCTTCACTGGTTCCATTTTACCCCCCATTTTGGAGGGTCGTTTCACCCCCTAAATATGTTTTTCCGCCGCTAAAAAAAAAATACGTGTCCCTTAGTTTTTCATGTTTATAACATATCCAAATTTCAGAAAAATCGGAGAGTGACACTTCCGTAGGTTTACTTGTAAGATTTCTCCAGGACGACCTCTACAGGCGATATATTCAAATAAAAAAATAATTTTTTTTATCTTTAAACATGTACTAATAAATGCATCAAAGTTTTATAATGATCCGCTGTATAGTTTCTCCAAAAACAATTCGTAAATATGCCTTGTTTTCAGCGTTCTGAAGCAGGCTCCCCTTAACAGACCGAGTAATGGGGAGGCCGTTTTTGCCGTCTTGCCGACTACATTGGTCTTCATGCTTTCGAGACGTTCTCGAGAGGCGTCGGCTGTGATGCACATACACTTGAGGGTGTACGCGCCGGCGGATAGGAGACGGAAATTGTGTCGCCTCTTGCGAATTGGAAAAGCGTCGCGAGGCGCCGATGCACCGAGCTTGAGCGTTCCGTTAATCTCGATATTGTCGAACAAAGGATGCGTTTTATCTAATGTTTGTTTGAGCATCATCAAGCTGCTGACGTCCAAGTTACAGTCGATATCTATCCTTGACAATGAGAAATAAACACTTTTCAAGTTTGAACCTTACTTCGGCGAAAATGATGCGATGGTGACGCTTGTTCCAATACTTAGAAATGATCAAAGTCAATTTACAATTCGATAAAAAATTATGCTAAGTCCATTTACGAGTGGCTTTTCTCGATTTCCGCGAAATATTCAGCGATAACGTTTTGCGTGTTTGCATTCGAATCTGTTGCACTTTGTTATCTCTTTCGCGAATGAATAATAAACAACGCGACCGCCTGCGACATTTACGTAACGAGTGAAACGGCTCTTTCGCTCTTTTCTTCGGAGACTCGAAGATGCATCTGCGATCCATCGGAAAGTATTCTTGAAGATCCGACGAATCTCCACTAAAAGCGGAACAGCTGAGATCCAGGCAAGTAGCGGCAAGTTTACATCGTCGTTGGCTAGAATCGTCGGCGGAATTCCGAAACTCCTCGTGCGGATTCTATGACGCGCCCGGCTTCTGTAAAACCACCCCGAAACATCCTTAAAATTACTTTCACGCTTTCACGAGGCGCGTTCAATATCTTATCGCGGCAAGTCGAAGACTACCGGATGGTAGCAGGCGAAAACCCACGTTAGGATACACCAACGCATCTGGCAGCGGAAGTCTTGGCAATGGGGCGGAATCTTGCTTTGTGACTCCTACGTTATTCCGCTTCCGTCGTCGATCATAATGTTACTTCGAGCTATTTTGTCTTTCGGAAAATATGTTTGATCTGTTCTTTGTTCGATCGTCCCTTTTTGTCTTTTGTAACATTCGGAAACGCGTAATTAGTCATATCGTTAAGTATATCTTCTGTTTTATTCCATTTTTATCGCAGCCAATTTCAACCCACACGTATTTTATTTCGGGCGCAAAAGTGCGAATTTTATTATTTATTCGCGGAGATTTATTATTAGAATGCCGTGATTTGTACATCGGGATAAACGTAAAATGATATTTGTGTCTCTTGAATTTGATTCAAGTACGATTTGATGAGATTGAGCTTACGCAAGGATATCGGTGTCACGGCAAATAATAGAAATAATCTGGACCGCAGAGCGTGATTATAGCAGCAGCTTGTGTTGATTGTCGATTTCACGCAGCTGAAAAATCTCACGGATATATTCTCCTCAACAGGATCAAACGTGCATATTAGGAAATACTGCTCAGCTAATGAGGAGTAATATATACCTAGAGCGCTCCAGAAGCCACCCTCAAAGAGACACAAACATAAAGCATACATGGTTAATATGTACTCTCTGTTGCAGGTACATGTACACGCGAGATACGGATTCTATTAGATGCGTTGCAAATGCGTGTTATGTTTGGAATCTGTAATTTTGAGACTCTGGCTGCGTCTTCGTGTGCTGAAAATCGTAATCCTCCTCCTCTCGATCAATGGAATCAGAAAGAACAGCAGACATAAAAAGTACCTATCCCTGCATCTCCGCGTGCGACATTTTTTGGTAATTATGTACTTTAAGGGGGAGCCTGCTTTAGAACGTTGAAAATAAGGTATAATTTTACGAATTGTTTTTAGAGAAACTATACAGCGGATCATTATAAAACTTTGATGCATTTATTAGTACATGTTTAAAGATAAAAAAAATTATTTTTTGATTTGAATATATCGCCTGTAGAGGTCGTCCTGGAGGCATCCTAGTGCAGCCGGCATTGTAAATTGATGAGCATTCTCCTGCCTTCAAATTTCATCCAAACTGAAAAATTGAAATATTTTCTCGTTATTTATGAATTCCCATCGTCAATGAACCTTTAATATTCATAAAAACATTAAGTTAAACAATTACTTTTGCATGCAAAGTTCAACAACTTTGCCTAAAAATCGTACTTTTGTGTTCTAAGCTCCACCATTTTGGCACTTTTCAACTGTTTTCTTCTCTCTTTGGTTCATCGACGATGGGA